>NW_022589707.1:54829141-54923859 GCF_004348235.1 Phoca vitulina
CTGCTTCTCCCTCTCCCACTCCCCCTGCTTGTGTTCCTGCTCTCACTGTGTCTCTCTCTGTCAAATAAATAAATAAAATCTTTTTTTTTTTTTTTAAAGATTTTATTTATTTATTCATGAGAGACAGAGAGAGAGAGAGAGAGGCAGAGGGAGAAGCAGGCTCCCAAGGAGCAGAGAGCCCGATGTGGGACTCGATCCCAGGACCCTGGGATCATGACCTGAGCCGAAGGCAGACGTTTAACCATCTGAGCCACCCAGGTGCCCATAAATAAAATCTTAAAAAAAAAAAAAAAAAGTCAATACTTTGAGGGAAAAAATTTGTCTTAATATATATTTTTAAAGTATTATATTTAAAATGTTTTATTATTTTCCCTAATAAACAAATAGGATAAAATCCTGAAACACATAAAGATATTTTCTAATTTAATAATTTTATTTGGCTTTTTATTAAGAAATAACTTGGTCTTCAGAACAATTCTCTGAGTTAAGGAAAATGAGTTTATAATTATGGACATTGTATAGATGAGATTAGGCATAGAGAAAAATTAAGTGAATTTTTAAAGTGCTGGAATTGGGTACTCAGCTGTTCTGAATACTACTGCCCTTTTTATGATGTTGGTTATAAAGAATGGCCAAAAAATTCATTATAAGATTATAAGAATGAGTAATCCTTATACTTGTAATGAAGCGTGAGATCATAGAGTTTTATATGTACAAGCATTTTTCGTAGCAATGAAAGAATTTTTTGGATGTACAGCATGAAAGAGACCCAATCCAAGGTAGATAAATGTATGCTTCAATAGATGTAACAAAGAGTTTCATGAATTAAAATAGCAATAATAAAGACTTCTAAAATAAAGGCAAAATAATTATGTTCTATGAAACATATAGCACTGTAAAATAACACATAGCTGATTGGTTCATTCAGTCCTTCAGGCCACAATATTTATTGAATGCCTACAGTATGTCAGACCCTGTTCTAAGAGCTGGGAAGACTAGAGTAAATACCTTTTGGAAAGTCTTTTAGAAACTTGTCTTGCAACTTGTATAGTTTCATGAATACTATATAATGATGATGAGTACTGACCATTTAAATTCTATGTACTTCTTTCATATTAGGACTCTTTCAACATAATATAAATTTGTATTACGGACAGTGGTGTGGTAATGACGAAGGTGCTACAGCGTCATGGAAAACAAATTGAGTGATGCTGAGTAAAATGAAAGAGAAAACCCTGCCACAACAAAAAGCAACTGGCAAATAATCTGAGGGATGATGAGAAAGAGAAATTGGAATGAAGGTAGTTTGTCAGTTCTAATGATTCTAATTTTAAAAAGCAAATAGGCCCACCAGATGTTACTATGTGAGTTAATTCTGTCTTCAACATTAAAAGTAATTAACTTACATGCTTACACTTGTACAATTTCTTAGACTGGAATTAAATTCACATGTTATGACTTTCCATAACACTGTCTTGAAACAAAAGCCCTTATTAGAGTGATGTAAATTCCTTGTAACTGGAAAAATTCTGGCTATCTCCTCCTCCTCGCAGGAGACTGCCTAGGCTGGGGTTAACCATTCTTAGCATTTGTGGCAGGGACTCAGGTCTTCAACTTTGTCATCCTGCTTAATTGGCTGGTTGGCCACTGCTTATTGAAGATTCTCTTGATACATTCCGTTTGCTTCCTTAGTTCTTCCAAGCTCCATAAAAGGAAGGTAAACTGAGGCAGGGATACTATAGCTGGTCTTCTGGTCACCGCATTGACTGTAGTAATAGCAACTAACATTTATTGAGTACAAAGCAGTTGTCCTAGTGCTCTACATATATCCAGCTTTTTAATTCTTCATAGTCTTTATGTTAAGTTTGTTTCAGGGTCTATGTTTTATGGATGAGTGTCCTGGGGCCCAGGAAGGTCAAAGGGTCAGAAACACGCAGTGGTTTGAGATTGGAACCCAGGCAGTGCAGATCATAAACTAGGCTTGTGATAAGTCATGTCTGTGGAGCAAGAATATTTTATGATTTAGTTTTCCTATGTTCATGTTGATCCGTCTTTATCTTTCTTAACCTTGATTTTTTTAATCTATAAAAAAGGAAAACTAATATTTATCCTGACTCCATCATGGAATTGTCATTGGTAACAAATTTTAATGTATGAAAAATATTGGAAACTACAAAATACTATGTGAAGAATTACTATCATTACCACTTTGCACTATTGACAACCTCCTTCTTTACTTTTTTTTTTTCCTGGCTTTATGACAGTGATCCACTTTAGCTTCTCTCCAGCTTTTCTAATTATTCCTTTTCTTTTAATACTTTTTAAAAATACTTTCTTTTAATACTTTCCCTTCCACTCAACACACACACCCACACACACACAGAGTAAAAGCCAGGATTCTATCCTTGACACTGGAGAATTTAGATGTCACCTAGTCTGACTTCATCTTACAGAAAAGGAAACAAATTGTTAGTAGTTACTTGATGGCACAGGTTAATTTTGTTAAAGATGGTATTTGTTCATGGATTCCACTGCCTAGTTTGAAGTCCCTCCACTCCAAATGCTGGGCTGATTCAATGGGAGGCATTTCTGCATCTTCTTTCTTTCTTTCATGTCAAAGGATGTCAGATTTGAAAGCTAATAGTAGTAGTAGTTAAAACGTAAAGATTTCAGGAGTAAATGTCGTAAGACTACTTCTGTATAAGACTGGAAGCAGTAGCATCAGTTAAAAGCAGACAATGGAAAAGATTAAACAAATTGATTCCACAATAAAAAGATAATGCAGTATCAGGGCAGAGTAACAAAACATCTGTTTTTACGTCTTTTGGGGAGGGAAAAAACTAATTAGTTTGGGACTGATTCAGATAGATGTCATTTTAAATTACTTTCTTCTGTTTACCAAAATAATGTAATTAGATGGAGTAAGTACAATAAAGAAGATAGGTTTAAAACAGATGTCTGACAATAGACATTAACACTATTAAAAACTATATTATGGAAGTGCCTGCTAGACAAATTTATACGGAACTAAATGTTAGTCATTCTCAAGAAAAATGGGCCTTGATTGAAGGGCAGAGATTCAGCCACAGGTTTCATTTTTAATCCAAGAGAACATCACTTGGTCAAGCTAGGCAGAATGGTGTGGTTTGGATTGGGGTGGGGAGAGGGGGGCACGTGGTGAAGGGAATTGATTGGGTTAATTAAAAAAAAATTGACACAAGTCTTTATCCTTCTCAATTTTTTTTCTCTTTATGTTGCTTTCAATTTGGATTGGGAATCTACATCTCTCCACATGTGTATACGTATTTACACAGTCACGTTTCCTCAAAGAGTTAAGCAATAGTATATATTGGGTCTAATTTAGTAAAAATTTCACTGAAAAATCCTTTGCCCAGATTTTCTTTGAATAAGGAAAAGAGAATGGTTATAAGGTTACTGTAAGATGGCAGCAATGCATTCTCACCAAAGCATAAAGGAATTTTTATTTGAATTGGTGGAGTATTTAAGATAAATGCAAAGAACTAGATTTAAACTCCACCAGCTATCTGAGATTCTTAGGGCATTTTCTTAGTGGCACATGACTTCATAACCTGTAAAGAATAAATATTACGGAAATTATACTTACTCTGTGATTAACCGCTAGTTTTCTTCCCCTGGAGACTATAAGTAATCCTTATATAATTCATCCACTCATTTAAAATATTTCCTGTACATCTATGTACAGTGCATGGGGCAAATGTTGGATAGAATGAACACAGTCTTGTCTTTGATTTAATTCTTTAAGAAATGCAGATTTATGATTTATAAATCAAGGGGATTCAGGCTGTGGGATGGGAACTTTTAATATGTTCTAGACAGAATTTTGTCTGTTGTGGGAGGAGTGGGGGATATGTAGGAGTCAAAGGAGAGATATGTGAGGCTGCATTTGCAAAACATGGAGAATTGGCAGAACTGGATTATGAATTATCTAATAAACTATGCTAAGAATTCTGAAATTCATTCCATCAACAATGGAAAATCATCAGTTGGTTTTAATGGGGAGAGAAGTGAGTGGACCAGTTTGCATTTTAGAACCATCATTGTTTAAACTGATTTGCCAATTCGGATTCTTTTCAGGCAAGATTTAATCCTTCTAATTTTTGACGTAGCTCTATGTCAGTACAGGCTTATCAGATATTACTGTAGAGACAGGAGAAACTTGGTCTTGTTCATTTCTGTTTGACAGTTATCAATTGTGCACCTATTAGACATATTGTAACTTGCTAGGCTCTATGAAGTATAAGACTCCTTGAGATCACCTAGGGTTGTTCTGGTTCTGAGAGTGTTAACAGGTCTTCTGAGGAAGACCTGTAATCTCCCCATTTTCTTGATTTACAGGATTGTGCAATCATTTGTTTACTGTTGCCCTCCATTTTTTTTTTTTTCCCAAACAGTGCTGGATCTCTTGACACAAGTACTTTGAAATGACCCTCCTGGTCTCCCTCTCTTCTTTCTTTTCTACCTCTGTCCCACCAAGCTTTAATCTGATGGCAACCCTGGGTTTTTCCAAGAAAATCCAGTTTCGTACAGCTATCTTTTTGAATTTATGTCTACAAGTCCCAGTTGCCTTGCTTCTTCATAGTCTTAATAACATCTATAAGACAAATGTATTTTTTCTAATTACTGATCGCTTTCCATTGCATTGCTATGATCTATAATCATACTAAAACTAGGGTGTGCTGATAAATGTATAACATCTGGCCCGTAAGGAAAAAAAAAAGTGCCATGATTTGTAGCCACTGTCCCTAGTGTAAATAATTCCATCATTGCACATTTCACACTACCAACTTGACATCACTACATGTAGTATAGAGAAAAAGATATGCACAATCGACTCTTGCAAGCTGATACAAACTAGCTGTAGCACACCCCTGAAATATTCCCTTCCCACTACGTGAGGCAATTGAGAGGGACAAAAAAAGCGTGGAGGGGCAGAGATCTCAAACCTCCTCATGCTTCAGATGAATGAAATGAAGCAAAGAAAGTAAAATGACCCAAGAGGAAATGGACTTCAAAAATAATTCTCCCTTTCAATTTTAGAATGTTAGCAGTGTTCCTTCATTTCCTGGTTTTAGAAGCTGAGAATAAAATCGTAGTTGGCTCTTTATTAACCTTTCAGTTTTGACATCTATCCTACAAAGGCCCATCAGAGAAATACTTCTAAAATGCTAGTTAGAGAAAGAAAAATAATTTTCCCTCTATTATTCTAGGTTCTTGGCTGAGACCCACCCTCCTGCACACCCATAATAAAAGATAAAGAGGAGAAAAACAGAAATTTAATAAAATGCATACTTCTCATATACATAAGAGAGACCCTGGAAAACTGTATATCACCCTTTAAATGGCTCAGACCACCACCTTCAATACCATGTCCAGCTGAAGACAAAAGAAGATGTTGGGGTTGGGGACCAGTGATGGTAGAGGACCAGGCAAAGCATAGTCAACAAAGGTATTATCAGAGGTTTAAGTCACTATCTTCTCCCTTGACGAGTTTGTAGAGATTCAGTCATCTTTGTCTTCCTGGTACAGAAAAGATGTACCTTTACAAATGGAGGTTTTTATTATAAATTTCTCTTACAAAAAGGTAACTTTTACTCAATTTTCAGTACTTTTCCTTTGCTTCTTTTTAAAACATGATCAGCCTAAAATAATCCTCATGTCAAAGAAGCATATTTTATGGTTATAAATTCTCCCCTTCACTAATGTCATTGAACCTGCCTTTCTACCAGCTCTTTAAATTAAGCTGGATTTATCTATGTATCATGTTACTTCTACTTGTTCTTGACCTATTTATGTTATATTTTAAAATTAGAAATGTATAAAAATAATTGAAAAAGCCCATATTTCTCTAACAGATGCCTACTGTAAATATTTTCAGTGAGGTTTCTTCAAATATATCTGATCACTGATTGTGTGTGTGTGCACATGCAAATATATATACATGGAAAATATTTTGCAGATCGGATCATACTGCACAAGTTTGTATTTTTTTCTTTAAAAGTTAATTGTGTGTATTTTTTATATGATAAAATTTCTAGTAAACCCTATTGGTAGTAGTTAGATCATATGTTCTGGGAAATATCAGAATCAATTATTTGTGTATTTTGGAAAAATATAAGGTTTATAATTTATTATTATAAATAATGCTTTGAAAACATATATTTCTTTATATGCATGTGTTTTCTTTTCCCCTTGGAGTAGCATCCCGCAGGACAAAATGAATTGTTCAAAAGTTAAGAGCTAAAATGCTTACAAGAAAGGTTAGAGAAAGCAACACGGCCACCACCCTCCCCAACTAGGATGGCTAACATTTCCCTCAGGTTGATTAAACTTTAAACAGCCTTCTTCGCAACTCTATGGCCTTAAATTTCCTTTCCTTAGAGCATTTACTTGAGAAAACTTGTAACTGTCCATTAGTCCTCTGTCCTTTGAGATGTAAATCTTTTAAAAGTCCTCTTGCCACTGTTATTACCCGGGATGTTGGTTTCAAAAACTTGAGAGCCATACCCTTGAACTGTAATCAAGAAACATGGGACCTTATCACCTGTCTTGAAGGTAAGGGAGGATAAATATTTTTTGGTAAAGCCAATCAGCAAACACGGGAGGCCTAAGATCCTCCTACATCCCCCTGCCCCCCTCAGGTCTTAAAACTCTTCAGTCCTTGGTTTCAGTGGAGTTGAGCTCATGCTGAACTCTGGTCTCTGTCCCATATTGTAATAGGTCTTGAATAGTCTTCCTTGGTCAGCATAATGTTTACTCTGGTAACTTTATGGGCTGAATTGTGCCTCCATCTCCCAAAATCCTGTGTTGAAGTCTTAACTCCAAGTACCTCACAGTGTGACTGTGTTTGGAGACAGAGCCTTTAAAGAGGTAAGTAGAGTAAAATGAAGTCCTAATCCAATATGATTGGTGTCTTCATGAGAAAAAGAAATTAGGATACAGACACAGAGGGAAGACCATGTGAAGATGTAGGGAAAAGAAGGCCTTTATAAGACAAGGAGAGGCCTTAAAAGAAACGAACCTTGCTCACACCTTGAGTTCAGATTTCTTGTCTCTAAAACTGTGAGAAAATACATTTCTGTAGTTTAAGCCACCCAGGCTGTGGTACTGGGTTTTGGTCACTGTTGTAAAAATAATACAGTACCCCTTAGCAGAATAGGAGAGGGCATGTCTTACTACAACATCACCAGTAGTCAATATTAAACATTTAAAAGTATTTGCTAATTTAGTAAAAAAAAAAATCTGGTTTTGATTATTTTGCTTTCTTTATACATTGATTAGTTGTAAGGTTTTGTATATTGTGTATTTGTCCATTATATTTATCTTTTTTTTATTTTTTTTATTTTTTTTTAAAGATTTTATTTATTTATTTGACAGAGAGAGACAGCGAGAGCAGGAACACAAGCAGGGGGAGCGGGAGAGGGAGAAGCAGGCTTCCCCGCTGAGCAGGGAGCCCGATGTGGGACTCGATCCCAGGACCCTGGGATCATGACCTGAGCCGAAGGCAGACGCTTAACAACTGAGCCACCCAGGCGCCCTATATTTATCTTTTTATAAACTGGTCAATGCCTGGCCCATTTTTCTTTTGTGATCTTAATGTTGTTTATAAAAATCTGTTTAAATGGCCTTTCATCTTTAAGCACTCAATGATTTCTCAGTTATCTGCTTTGCTAATTTTTTGAATATGGCAAATTTTTGTGATTTATATACCTTAAAAAAAACCTATCTTTTATTGAAGGAACAGACACATAACTGTTCCTTGGATACTTCTTCCTAGCTTCCCCCCCCCCAGTATTTTATTCTTTTAATATCTATGATTTAAAAAAAAATTGTTCAGTACTTTAATCCATCTGGACTTTATTGTAGGGTGCTCTCAGCATTGAACACCTAAATCGATTCTTTTCTTAACCGCTCTTTATTTCCCTGTTAGTGTTTACTAAACAACCTATATTTTAATTGACTTGGTGGTTTATCACCTATTACATGTTATATTTTTTAAAACCTTTCATTTCAAAGTTATATCTTGCCTTCTGTTTGTATTGATATGCTTGCATGCTACTGAACTATTATAATTTTGCAACTTAATTTAAATGTGATAATACAAATCCTTTGTCATTAATTCTTATAGAATATTCTTGGTTATTTATGTTAACTTTTCTGGTTGAACGTCTCTATAATTTCACTGGATTTATTTTAAATCCCCAGTCCTACCAGAGTGTTATTTTCAGAAAAATAAACATATTTACAGTTTGTTCTCATTCAGCAACAGGGTATTTTTTTTGTCTCTGTTAAATTAGCTATTATTTGCTTTTCTTTGGTTACTATTGGTAATAGTTTGGTTAATGATTTTCTTATCCATTAAATAATCCATTACTTTGGTACTTGAAAGCAGGCAGGCATTTAGCAAACTTACTAATTATATAAGTATTTTTCAGTTGGTTCTCTTCTGCTTTTACTTTTAAACTGAATATTTTTGAAATATATTTAATTTCTGCTAATAATTGCTATTATGTTTGCATCATTATTTGTGTATTTTAGGACTTGTAGAATGAAATTATAATTAATACTCTGAAATATGCTCCCACCTTTAGCAGGGAATTTCTATTATTTTTTAATTAAGTGTAAGATTGATTTGAACAATGATTATCTTTAATAGTTTTTTATTTAAATAAGGAATGGTTTTGAACTTTATCAAAAGCATTTAAGTCATACTCTTATTTTTCATTTTCTTGTTCACATAATTGTATTTATAACGTGATCCTGATACTTAATGCTAAAATATTAGTGTGTTCTATAATTTGACATGACTATGATAAAGAGCTAGTTTGCTTTTAAATTTTAATAAATGAAATAGAAATTAAATTTCTATTTAATTACGTTTTATTTGTTGGTATTTTGTTTAGCATTATGAAATTCAGATTTACAGGTCAGTAGTTTGATCTGTGGTTTTATTATGTGTTTTTATTACTTTATTGACAGGTGCTTGCAGTTCAACTTTTTTGAAAAACAAACTTTTATTACAAATTAAAACAGGTTCTTAAAAAAATCTCGACTTGACTATATAAAACAATTTAAAAACTTTAAAGGTATATTGAAAAAAAGTAGGCTTTAAAAAAAAATCACATTTGTCATTACCCAAAAGAGACACCTTTAGGTAAAAATAATAAGAATAAGAATTATCCCCCTAGATAATTTCTGTATCAAAATCACGTTGGCTGGTCATATAGATTATATTGGCTAGATGAAATGAATGCTTAACTTATCATGTTCTTACATAATAAGTACTACATAAACACGGCTGAGTGAATTTTTCTTGAATGGTTTATGTAGCGTTGGAATTGCCGTTTTTGAGTACAGTCAGATATAATATAACATGACCATATGCTCTGGTCATATGGTTACCTGCTAGGCAAAATGATGTAGTCAACCACTATAGGGATTATGGGGAAAATGGGGATATGAACACAACCCTCAAAAACTTGGTCAGTGACATACACACCAAAAATGGAACCTAATAAAAAAATTGAAGCATACTTCTCACATGTTAAATGTTTAAATTATACACACACACACACACACTACAATCAGTGTAGCATTTTACATTTTTTAAAAAGACCTGAAATTTGCTTGTGGTATGGGAGTTGGAAACGTTGCAGCACTGAGTTGTTTTGAAATGGTGGAAGGAAGATTAACTGACATAGAGGGCAAGCTGTAACACCATCTGTGAATGGGCGTGGCTCATAATACACACTGAGCTGGTGGTGGTGGTGTTGGGGTGTGTGTGTGTGTGTTGTATTCCTACACAGCTCTGTTCAGCTTGGTGCAATTTTCTGCTGTTGTCCGGTGTTTCTTGCAGATGAAATCACATTTAAGCAAACACAAAATTGTTGTAATGCTAAAATGGTGTTGGAACAAATTGTTTAGCAGAACTGACTTTATGTAGGGAGCTCAAAAGCTAGTCTGAGAATTCTTTTGGAATTCATTCTTACATAACTTTTTTTGTTTGTTTTGTTTTCCTTTTTTGATCTGTTCACGTGATCATCTTCTAGGCTTATTTTGGGTCATCCCACTGATTTCATGTGCATTCACAGTGCATTTCTGCTTCTGTGGTCTGATATTAGCCTTCGCTTTAGCCCAATGCCTTCCTCAAACCTTTGTATATGAGCCAGTTCAGAAAAATATGAGGGAATCAGTAGTTCCCAAAGGAAATTTTCATAACACTTTCAACCTCATTTCTTTGCTGTGCCTGAAATCATCTCTCCTTTGGAACATTTTTCTTTTTCTTTTTCTTTTTTTTAATCCAAAATAGTGCATTATAGAGTTTGTATAGGTACTATTTTCTGTGAAGCATGACCATGACAGTATTTAAATAATGATTCTTCTCTCACTGCACTTAAAAGTGTGTTGTGTGTATGACAAACATACTTATTTTTATTTTCCAGCTTTTTGAAGTATAGTTGACATACAGTACTATATTAGTTTTAGGTGTACAATATGGTGATAACTATTATATTTATTACAAAATGCTCACCATAAGTGTAGTTATCATATGTCACCATACAAAGTAATTATAATATTAATGAATTTATTCCCTATGCTGTACTTTTCATGCCTGTGATTTATTTATTTTATAACTGGAAATGTGTAACTTGTCCCTTCACCTATTTCACCCATCTCCCACATCCCTCCTCTCTGGTACCTGCTAATTCTCTGTTTTTATGAGTCTATTTCTGGCTTGTTTTTGTTTTGTTTTGTTTTTTTTAGATAATACACATAAGTAAAATCATATAATAATTGTTTTTTTCTGTATAACTTATTTCACTATGTGTAATACCCTCTAGGTACATCCATGTTGTCACAAGTGGCAAGATTTCATTCTTTTTTGTAGCTAATATTCCATTGTGTATGTGTGTACACATTGTCTTTATCCACTCATCTATCAGTGGACACTTGTGTTACTTCTATATGTTAGCTATTGTAAATAATGCTAGAATAAACATGGGGTGCATATATCTTTACAAATTAGTGTTTTTATTTTATTTTATTTTATTTTTTGAGATTTTATTTATTCATTTGGCAGAGAGAGAGACAGCGAGAGAGGGAACACAAGCAGGAGGAGTGGGAGAGGGAGAAGCAGGCTTCCCGCTGAGCAGAGAGCCCAATGCAGGACTTGATCCTGGGACTTCAGGATCATGACCTGAGCCGAAGGCAGACACTTAATGACTAAGCCATCGAGGAGCTCCAGTGTTTTGTTTTCTTCATGTAAATACCCAAAGTGGAATTACTGGGTTGTCTGCTATTTCTATTTTTAATTTTTTGAGGAACCTCCATACTATTTTCCATAGTGACTACCAATTTGCATTCCCACCAGTAATAGACAAGTTTCTTTCTTTCCACATCCTTGCCAACATTTGTTATTTCTGGTTTTTTTGATACTAGCCATTCTGACTGATATGAGGTGATACCTCATTGTGGTTTTGATTTGCATTTCCCTGATGATTAGTGATGCTGAGCATCTTTTCATGTGTCCATCTGTATATCTTTTTTGGAAAAATGTTTATTCAAGTCATCTTTCTATTTTTAATTGGATTATCTGGGGGGGTTGGTATTGAGTTTTTAAAAATATTTTGAACATAAGCCCCTAATCAAATATATGATGTGCAATTATTTTTTCCCATTCAGTGGGTCACCTTTTAGTTTTGTTGGTGGATTCCTTTGCTGTGCAAATGCTTTTTAATTTGATGAATCTTAGTAGTTATATGTGCTCTTGTTTCTCTTGCCTGAGGAGACAGATCCAGAAAAGTATTGCTAAGTTCAATGTCTAAGATTATTGCCTGTGTATTCTCTTAGGAATTTTATGGTTTCAGGTCTAACATTTAGATCTTTAACCTATTTTGAATTTATTCTGTGTCTGGTGTAAAAATGTGATCCAGTTTCTTTCTTCTGCATGTAGCTGTCCAGTTTTCCCAGCACCATTTGTTGAAGAGACTGTCTTTTCCCTGTTGCGTATTCTTGCCTTCTTTGTCATAGATTAACTGACCAAAAACCTGGACTTATTTCTGGACTCTCTATTCTGTTCCATTGATCTATATATTTATTTTTCTGCAAGTGCCATACTATTCTGATTGCTACAGTTTTGTAGTATACTTTAAAATCTGGGATTGTGATACCTCCAGTTTTTTTCTCGAGAGTGCTTAAGCTATTCAGGGTATTTGATTCCAAACAAACTTTAAGATTGTTTTACTTCTGTGAAAAATGCCATTGGTATTTTGACAGGGATTGCATTGAATCTGTAGATTACTTTGGATAGTATTAATAATTTAACAATATTAACTTTTCTAGTATGTGAGCATGATAATCTTTCCATTTATTTATGTCATCTTCAATTTCTTTCATCAATGTCTACAGTTTTCAGAGAATATGTCCCTCATCTTCTAGGTTAAATTTCTTCCTAGGTATTTTTTTGAGGCAATTGTAAATGAAATTATTGTCTTGATTCCTCTTTTACTACTTTGCTGTTAGTGTATAAAAGTGCAACTGATTTCTGTTAATCTTATACCCTGCAACTTTACTGAATTCATTTATTACCTCTAATGATATTTTTGGTAAAGTCTTTAAGTTTTTCTGTGTATAGTATCATGCCCTCTGCAAATAGTGATAGTTTTACTTCTTTCTTACCAACATGAATGTCTTTTATTTCTTTCTCTTGTCTGATGGTTATGGCTAGGACTTCTAGTACTATGCTGAATAAAAGTGGTCAGTATAGACATCTTTGTCTTTTCCCGATCTCAGAGGAAGAGGTTTCATTCAGCTTTTTACGACTGAGTATGTTAGCTGTGGGTTTGTTAGATATGACATTTATTATGTTGAGATATGTTCCTTCTAAATATACTTGAGAGTTTTTATCATGAAAGAATATTGAATTTTATCAGATGCTATTTCTGCAACTATTAAGATGATTATATGATTTTTATCCTTCATTATGTTAATGTACTTTATCACATTGATTGATTTGTGCATATTGAACCATCCTTGCATCCCTGGAATAAATCCCACTTGATTATGGTTCATGATCCTTTTAATGTATTACTTAGTTTAGTTTGCTAATGTTTTGTTGAGGATTTTTGCACCTATGTTCATTAGGAATTATGGCTTGTAACTTCTTTTTATAGCATCTTTGTCTAGTTTTTCTATCAGGGTAATGCTGGCCTTGTAGAATGAATTTGATAGCATCCCTTCTTTTTCTTTTCTTTTTTTTTTTTTTTTTGAATAGTTTGAGGAGAATAAGTTTTAACTCTTCTTTAAATGTTTGGTGGAACTTGTGAAGCCATCTGGTCCTGGACTTAAATTTGGGAATTTTTTGATTACCTGTACAGTTTTGTTATTAGTAATCATTCTATTCACATTTTCTATTTCTTCCTGATTCAGTCTTAGAAGATTGTATGTTTCTACTCCATTTCTTCTAGCTTGCCTGATTTTTTGACATATACTATTTCATAGTTTTCTCATAATCCTCTGTAGTTCTGTGATGTCAAATGTAACTTCTCTTCTTTCATGTCTGATTTTACTTCCTTGAATCCTCTCCTTTTCATGATAAGTCTGGCTAAAGGTTTCTCAATTTGTTTCTTTTCAAGGAACCAGCTTTTAGATCGATTGATCTTTTCTGTTTTTTTTTCTTATAATTGATTTATAATTTCATACCATTGTGGTTGGAAAAATTCTTGATAAGATTTCAATCTTAAATATATTGAGACTGATTTTTGTGGTCCAACATGTAATCTGTATTGGAGAATGTTCCATGTATGCTTGGAAAGAATGTGGGATTCTGCTTTTTTGGGTGGAGTGTTCTGTAAGTATGTTAAATTAGTGTGGTCTAATGTGTCATTCAAAGCCAATGTTTTCTTGAGTTTCTGTCTGGATGACTTACGCATTGATTCAAGTGGGGGTGTTAAAGTCCCCTATTATTGTATTACTGACAGTTTCTCCCTTTATGTTTGCTAATATTTGCTTTATATATTTAAGTGCTTCCATGTTGGGTTTATAGATATTTGTAATTGTTCTACTTGTTGGATTGATTCCTTTATCATTATGTAGTGCCCTTCTTTGTCTCCTATTACAATCTATTTTGTGTTAGAGTTTGTTTTGTCTAATGTAAGTACTGGTGCTCAAGCTTTTTTTTCTTCTATTTTCAGGGAATTTTTTTTCCATCTCTTTACTTGTGGTCTATATGTCTTTAGGTCTGAAGTAAGTCTTTTAAAGGCAACGTATAGGTGGGTCTCACTTTATGTTTTTTTGTTTGGAAAAAAACACATACACAAAAAGTAATTATTGATAGGTATGTACTTATTGCCATTCTGTTGTTTTGTGGTGGTTGTTATCTGTTCCTTTTTCTCTTGTTCTCTTCTGACTAATAATTTCCTTTAGTAGTATTCTTGGATTCTCTTCTCTCTCTCTCTTTTTTTGTGTGTATCTATTATAGGTTTTTGTTTTGTGGTTACCATGAGGTTCATATATAACATCCTAAGTATATAGCAGTCTCTATTAAGTAGATGGTCGTTTAAGTTCAAACACATTCTGGAAGCATTATATCTTTTCCCCACTCCACGTTTTGTAGATATGATGTCTTTTTTTTGTTCTTTTTGAGTGTAGTTGACACACAATGTTACATTAGTTTCAGATATATCACATAGTGATTCAAATTTATACATTATGCTAGGCTCACCATAAGTATAGTTACCATATGTCACTGTACAGTGCTATTATAATATCATTAACTATATTCCCTATGTAATACATTTTATTCTCGTGGCTTATTTATCCCATAACTGAAAGTCTGTATCTCCCACTCCCCTTCACCCATTTTGCCCAACTCTCTATCCCCACCCCTCTGGCAACTATCAATTTGTTCTCTGTATTTTATGATGCCGTATTTTACATCTTTTTATGAATACCTTAAGTAATTTTTTAGATATAATTGATTTTACTACCTTTGTCTTAACCTTTATGCTAGCTTTATAAGTAATTGATCTACTGCCTTTGTAATGTGTTTGCCTTTACCAGTGAAATTTTTTCTTTTTCATAATTTTCTTCTAGTTATGTCCTTTACTTTTCTGCATAAGGAAGTCCCATTAACATATCTCGTAAGGGTGGTTTAGCGGTGATAACTCCTTTAATTTTGTCTGAGAGATTCTTTACATCTCTTTCAATTCTGACTGATAATGTTTCTAGATAGAGTATTTTGGTTGTACAGTTTTTCCTTTCATCCCTTTGTATATGTTCTATGCCCTTTTGGTCTGCATAATTTCTTCTGAGAAATCAGCTTGTAGTCATAGGGAATTTCCATTGTGCCTAAGTAGTTACTTTTCTTTTGCTGATTTTTAAGATTCTGTCTTTAATTTTTGTCATTTTAATGATTATGTGTCCTTGGATTCATTTTATTTGGGGCTCTCTCTGCTTCCTGGTCCTGGATGTCTATTTCTTCCTTCAGGTTAGGGAGGTTTTCAACTATTATTTCTTTAAGTAAGTTTTCTTTCCCTTTCTCTCTCTTTTTTCTTAGAAATGTGAATGTTAGTATGCTTAAATTGTCACAGAGGTCCCTTAACCTATCCTAATTTTTTCCCCTCTTTTTGCCATTCAGCTTAGGTACTTTCCATCACGCTGTTTTCCAGCTTGTTGACTTCTGTATCCTCTAATCTGCTTTTGATTCCCTCTTATATATTTTTCATTGCATTTGTTGTCTTCTTTAACTTTGATTATTTCTTTTATTTATAGATATAGTCTATATCTTTATTGAATTCTAACTGAATTCATCTACCTTCCCTCAAATCTGGTGAACATCTTAATGACTATTACTCTGAACTCTTTATCACATAGATTGCTTATCTCCATTTCATTTAGTTCTTTTTCTGAAGTTCTGTCTTGTTCTTTTGTTTGAAGCATATTACTCTGTTCGTTATGTTTGATTGTCTGTATTTTTTCCTATGAATTCAGTGAAACAGCTACCTCCGCAGTCTTGATAGAATGGCTTTGTTCAGGAATGTTCCCTCTATAGACTACATGGGCCTGGTGGCTTTGGCTGGCTGGCTGGAGCTATAGTAGCCATAGGCTGGGTTTCTGGGGCACTCTGCGTGTAGCTACCCTGGTGGGGCTGCTGGAATTGGAATGGGCAAACTCTGGGTGGTCCCAGGTTGCCAGCATGGGAATTGCCCTGGCTGGACAGTTGGAGCTGTAGCCTGTGTCTTCCCAGGTACTCTGTGGTGCTCCACACTGCAACAGCCCTGGTGGGATGGCTGGAGCTAAAGAGGTGTGGGCTGGGGGACCCTGAGGCACTCCATGCAGGGGGTACACTTTCAGGACAGCTGGGGCTGAAGCAGATGTGGGACTTGGTTTCTGGTGTGCTCTGTGCCAGGGCCTCTCTGGAAGGATGGCTAGAGCTGAAGTGGACTTGGGCTGGGGCTTCCTGGGGTGGCTCATGCTCAGGTATTCTTGGTGAGATGGCTGGAACTGAAGTGGGTACAGTACTGGGGTGTCCTTGTAAACTGCACTGATACTGCCTTTGTAGGACATCTGGAGCTTGGGTGGGCAAGGGTGGAAGGCCATTTTGTGACAGCTGGAATTGGTACAGTTTAGGAGCCCCAGGCTCAGCGAGGTAGCAGGCTGGCTAGAGCACCCTTTTGTGCTATCACAGTGGTGGGAGAACATTAACAGTGGTGCTTTCCAGCATCTCTGACTATGGAGACTTTTAAGAGTTACTATATCCTGTTTGGTGGATTATCGAGGGTTAGTAAATGGATTTCCTTCATGTATAGTTTGTTTGCCCTTTAAACTACATGTGTTTGGGTTTGTGTATGTGTTTTTTTCTGTGCCCCAGAGTGGGCAAATCTGAACTTGAGTCCCTCAGTGATATCCTTCCCTACTGCAGTTTGTAGCTTGTGACATGGAGTTCCTGTTGCTACTCTGTCTCCATCTCACCTGCCATTCTCTCTGTGGTCCTCTATCCTTTTTTTGTGTAGAAACTGTTTAATCAGCCCTCTGTTGTTCTTCAGAGGAAATTTCTCTATATGTAGGTATAGATTTGGTATGTCCTGGGAAGCAATGAGTTGTGGGTCTTTATGTCACCATCTTGAACCCTGTCTGACAAAAATTTTTAGAAGAATTTCCAGAGAAACAAATAATTTAGCATGATTATTTCACCAAATGTCTCAATAGTGACATGTAAATATTTTATATACAGCCCAAAGAAAATCTTATTTATGGAAGGAAAAAAGAAGGTGGGGAGGCAAACTATAAGAGACTATTAATTATATAGAACAAACTGAGGGTTGTTGGAGTAGGTGGGAGATGGGCTAAATGGTGATGGGTATTAAGGAAGGCACGTGTGATGAGCACTGGGTGTTATATGTAAGTGATGAATCACTAAATTTTATTCCTGAAACCAATATTATAACTAACTAAAATATGAATAAAAAATTGAAGAAAAAAGAAAAAAAAAGAAAAAGAAGATTTTGTGAGGTGAACAACCAGAGCCACCACTTGCTCAAAATCATGTTAAAAGTTGAATCATATTGACTTAAAAATGCAGAAGATGCCATTCAAAAACAACCACCATGCGAGGACTGAGTAAATACTAAGAAACATAAGAAACCCACTAAGCTGGAGGTGATTCCAAAAGGAAAGGACCATTAAAAAAAAAAAAAAAAGATTTTGGGTAGACTACACAGCTCAGTGGTGTTGCTGTGTATTGCTTATCCTTATTTCACTGCAGACTGGTGTCATTGTCATTGTCATTGGTTGCCTACCCCCTATGGTAATCATAAGACTTATTGCTAATGCTGCTATTGATTACCACTAACATTACTATTGGTGATAGTTATTCAAAAACTAATATGATAAACTGTGGTTTATGGATATTTTCACTTATGTTATCTATGCACTTGATTCAAAAGCAGGCTTATTGATGATAAACTCTTTTATATAACTAAACCATTTTATAGGACCAATATCTGTTCTTTATTGAGAATAAAAACTGTATCGGTTTGCTTAATTATAGTAGTTGGCAGTGATTATACAAGGGTATTTCTTTAAAAAATCAGATTCCACCTGGTTTATTTGTCACAAAATTTGGGGCTGCAGAGCAATTTAATTCTTTTTTAATTTTTTTAAAGATTTTATTTATTTGACAGAGAGAGACACAGTGAGAGAGGGAACACAAGCAGGGGGGTGGGAAAGGGAGAAGCAGGTTTCCCTCTGAGCAGGGAGCCCAATGCGGAGTTCGATCGCAGGACCCTGGGATCATGACCTGAGCCGAAGGCAGACGCTTAAGGGCTGAGCCACCCAGGTGCCCCTTTTTTTAAAGATTTTATTTATTTATTTGACAGAGAGAGACACAGCGAGAGAGGGAACACAAGCAGGGGGAATGGGAGAGGGGGAAGCAGGCTTCCCGCCGAGCAGGGAACCCGGTGCGGGGCTCGATCCCAGGACCCTGGGATCATGACCTGAGCTGAAGGCAGACGCTTAATGACTGAGCCACCCAGGTGCCCCTGCAGAGCAATTTAAAAAGGCAGAGTTAGATTTTCGAGAAAAGAAAAACTTAACATAGGGTATTTGAATTCTCACTTAAAAGCCCTTAGCACCTGGGCATGCTGTCAGCAAAATGGTAAAACTGGAGGTCTCAAACTTTTATCCTCTCATAAAAACAATCATTTGGCAGCTATCCATGACAAAAGTGCCTTTTTGTGAACTTTGGGATCCAGGTAGGAGCTAGGGAAACTCCAGTAGGCCCCAGGATTGAGAAGGGCCATTTTGAGAAGGCAGGCCTTCACCCAGGTGGTATGCTTGATGACCAGGTCCTAGTTACCAACCTGAACATGGCCTTGTTCCCTTGTGGACTCAACTACAGCCCATTTTGGACTGGGTCCTCTCATGAGCACCTTCTCCCAAGTTTCCATTTCATTTGTCTGAAGGTACTTTTAAATTTCTCTTTTGATTTCTTCTTTGACACATGGCTGTTCAGGAGTGTATTGTTTAATTTCCACATATTTGTGATTTTTTCAGTTTTCCTCCTGTTACTGAATTCTTGTTTCGTATCTTTGTGGTTGGAAAATATACTTGATATAATTTGAATCTTTTATTTTTTTATTTTTTAAAGATTTATTTATTTATTTGAGAGAGCGAGAATGAGAGAGAGAGAGAGAGTACATGAGAGGGGGGAGGGTTAGAGGGAGAAGCAGGCTCCTCGCCGAGCAGGGAGCCCGATGCGGGACTCGATCCAGGGACTCCAAGATCATGACCTGAGCCGAAGGCAGTCGCTTAACCACTGAGCCACCCAGGCGCCCCATATAATTTGAATCTTTTAAAATTTACTAAGACTTGCTTTGTGATCTAGCATATGATCTATCCTGGATAATGTTCTGTGTGCATTTGAGAAGAATATGTTTTCTGGTGGTGTTGGATAGAATGTTATATATATGTCTGTTGGGTCCTTTGGTCTAAAGTGTTGTTCAAGTTCAGTGTCTCTCTATTGATATTCTGTTCAGATTATCTATCCATTGCTGTAAGTGGGGAATTGCACTCTCCTACTATTACTGTATTCTTGTCTATTTCTCCTTTCAGATCTGTATTTGCTTAATAAATTTAGGTCTCTGATGTAGGTGCATATGTATTTACAATTGTTAACCT
This sequence comes from Phoca vitulina, assembly GCF_004348235.1. Lineage (NCBI taxonomy): Eukaryota > Metazoa > Chordata > Mammalia > Carnivora > Phocidae > Phoca > Phoca vitulina. Next base: position 54,848,858 of record NW_022589707.1, read on the forward strand.
TCTTTTCCTGGGTTGATCCTTTTGTTATTGTGTAATGACTTTCTTTGTCTCTTTTTATAGTTTTTTACTTAGTCTATTTAGTCTCATATAAGAATAACCACCTCTTTTGTCTTCTGGTTTCCATTTGCATGGAGTATCTTTTTCTCTCTCTCTACTATCTGCCTATATGTTTCCTTAAATATAAAGTGAGTCTCTTGCAGGCAGCATATTGTTGAGTCTTTGTTTTTTAATCCACTTAGCCATGATGTGTCTTTTGATTAGAATAATTAATCTATTTACATTTAAAGTCATTATTGATAGCTAAAGACTTACTAATGCCTTCCCATTGATTTCCGACTGTTTTGTAGTTCCCTTGTTTTTTTCTTTCTCGCTGCCTTTTTTTGTGAATTGACAACTGTCCATATGGTTATGCTTTGATCTTCTTTATCTTTTGTGTATTTATTGTAGATTTTTGCTTGGTAGTTACCATGAAGCTTATATAATACCTATTATAGATATAAAAGTCTATTTTAAGCTAGCAACTTAAGGGAGTCCTTGGGCAGCAAGACTGGTACCTGGGTCAGCAGGTAGGTAGGTCTGATGCCTGGCCTGGGCATTGTCCTCTAGAAGCTAGGTCCACAAGGTCCAGCCTGATGGTGGTATGCTGCAGGAGCTTGGGTCTTTGGGAGCATTTCTGGAGTCAGAGGCTTCAGGGGCTTGTCTAGTACTGGGCAGGCCAGAAGCCTCAGTCTGTGGGAGCTGGTCTATCACTGGGGCAGGACAGAAGCCTGGTCTCCTGAGAACCAGTCTAGATGCTAGGTCTGTGGAGGCCAGCTGTTGGGGTGGCCTAGCTGCCTGGGTCTCCAGGAGCCTGCCTGGGGTCACAGAGGTAGGTTTGGTGCTGGAGTAGAGCTAGAGCCTCTGCAATCAGGGTTTTGGGGGGCCAGACCAGTACTGGGGTAGGCCAGGAGACAAGGACACTGGAGATAGCCTGGTACAAGTGAGGGCCAGTGCTGGGGTCCATGGTGAATTTAGGTGCTCACTTCATTTTTCCTCCCCCATTGGGAGTGTGTCTCTTTCCACACTGGCCTGCCCAGGCTTGCGGAGATGTGACAGGGATAATGTAAAACTATGTTTTCTATCCTCTTCAAAGTGTCTTTTATTATTTCTGTTCTTTATTATTTCTGTTCTTCACCCAGGTACTGTAAACCCTTACCTGGAATCCTTAACTCCTCTGAAGGTATTTTTGTTTTTGGATAGGTATTCAAATTGAGGTTTCTGGGAGGGGTGAGCGCTAGAAAGTTCTATACAGCCATCTTGCTAACATCACACAAAGGCAGTTCTAAGAAGGAAATTTGTAGTAATAAATGCCTACATTAAGAAGAAAGAATCTCAAACAACCTAACTTTACACCTCAAGGAACTAGAAGAAGAAAAATAACCTAAGCCCAAAGTTAGAACAAGGAAGGAAATAAGAAAGATTCCTGCAGAAATAAATGAACAAACACTAGAAAAAAAAAGAAAAAAAATCAACAAAACTGAGTTAGTTTTTTGAAATGATTTTTAAAAATTAAAAACCTTTTGCTAGACTAAGAAAAAATTAAGTACACCTAAGTATAAATGAAAGAGGAGGTGTTACAACCGATACCAGAGAAATTCAAATGATCATAAAAAGACTACTTTGAAAAATTATATGCCAAAAAAATGTATAAAATTGTATATATTAAAAAAAAAAAACACAACATACCAAGATTGAATCATGAAGGAACAGAAAATCTGAACAAACCAATAAAGAGTAAGGAGATTGAATCAGTATCCAAAATCCTCCCAACAGAAGTCCATGACCAGGTAAGTTCTACCAAACATTTAAAGAATTAATGCCAATTTTTCTGAGACTCTTTTAAAAAAACAAATTAAAAAAAATGGAGGGAACATTTCCACACTAATCTTATGAGTTCAGGATTACCCTCATACCAAAGCCAGATAAGGGCACTAGAAGAAGAAGAAGAAAAAACATTTCAAGCTAATGTCTTAGATAAACATAGATGCAAAAATCTTAAAAACAAAACAAAACAAAAAAAATTAAATGGCACATTAAAAGGAAAATACACCATCAATGTGTACATCAAATGGTACTTATTTCTGAGATTCAAGGTTTATCATATATTTATCAATAAAGGGATATACTACATTAAGAGAATGAAGGATGAAAATTATATGATCATCTCAATAGATGCAGGAAAAACATTTGACAAAGTTCAATATTCAACATAAAACTCTCAACAAATTAGGTACAGAAGGAATGTATCTCAAAATAATAAAGAGCATATGTGATATAAAACCACAAGTAATAATCACACTCAGGCTTTTTCTTTAAGATCAGAAACAAGACAAGTGTGCCCACACTCAACACTTCTATTCAACGAAATAGTCTTTTTTTTTTTTTTAAAGATTTTATTTATTTATTAGAGAATGAGAGAGAGCACATGAGAGGGGGGAGGGTCAGAGGGAGAAGCAGACTCCCTGCCAAGCAGGGAGCCCGATGTGGGACTCGATCCCAGGACTCCAGGATCATGACCTGAGCCGAAGGCAGTCGCTTAACCAACTGAGCCACCCAGGCGCCCTTCAACGAAATAGTCTTAACCAGAGCAGTTAGACAAGAAAAAGAAAAAAAAAGGCATCCAAATCTGAAACGAAGAAGTAAAATTGTCTCTGTTTCCAGATGGTGTGATCTTATATATAGAAAACCCTAAGATCCTATGAAAAAACTGTTCATACTAATGAATGAATTCAGTGAAGTTGCAGCATACAAAAATCAGTTGCATTTCTGTATACTATGGACTATTTGAAAAAGAAATAATGTGATCCCATTTACAATAGCATCAAAAAGAATGAAATACTTAGAAATTTAACCAAGGAGGTAAAATATCTATACACTGAAAATTATAATACAATGATGAAAGAAACTGAAGAAGACACAAATTTATCTCATGTTCATGGAATCAGAAGAATTAGTATTAAAATGTCCACAGTACCCAAAATGAGCTGCAGAAACAATGCAATCAGTATCAAAATTCCAGTGGCATTTTTCACAGAAATAGGAAATCAATCCTAAAATTGGTACGTAACCACAAAAGACTATGAGTAGCCAAAACAATCTTGTGAAAGAAGAACAAAGCTGGAGGCACCACAGTACTGATTTCAAACTATATTACAAAATTATAATACAGTAGTATGGTTCTAGCAGAAACATAGACATATAAAGACCAAACAGAATTGAAAGCTTAGAAATAAACTCATGCATGAATAGTTCAAATAATCTTTGATAAGTGCACTAAGAATACACAATGGGGGAAAGAAGAGTTTCTTGATTAAGTGGTATTTATAGAACTGGATATTCACACATGAATGAAATTAGACCATCTTCACTCACGAAAATGAACTTAAAATGGATTAAAGACTTTTTTTTTTTTTAAAGATTTTATTTATTTATTAGAGCGAGCGAGCACAAGCAGGGGGAGTGGCACAGGGAGAGAGATAAGCAGACTTTCCACTGAGCAGGGAGCCTGACACAGGGCTTGATCCCAGGACCCTGGGATCATAACCTGAGCTGAAGGCAGATGCTTCACTGACTGAGCCACCAGGCACCCCTGAAATGGATTAAAGACTTAAACATAAGACGTAAAACTATAAAACTCATAGAAAAAAAAAAACATAAAAAAGCTTCTTGACATTTATCTTGGCAATGATTTTTTGGATAAGATACCAAAAACATAAGCATCAAAAGCAAAAGTAAGTGGGACTACATCAAACTGAAAAGCTTCTGTACAGCAAAAGCAATAATGAACAAAATGAAGAGGCACCCTATGGAATGGAAGACAGTATTTGCAAACCCTGTGTCTGAGAAGTGGTTAATATTCAAAATATAAGGTACTCCTGTAACTGAGTAGCAGCAAAAACAAATAATCCAATGAAAAAATAGTCAAAGAACATGAATAAGCAGTTTTCCAAAGAAGACACACAGCCAATGGGCATAGGAAAAGTGTTCACTATCACTAATTATCATATAAAAGCAAATTAAAATGACAGTGAAATATTACTTCACATCTGCTATGTTGGAATTTATCTAGAAGACCAGAGAGGACAATTGTTGGCAAGGATGTGGAGAAGAGGGAACGATTGTGCACCGTTGGTGGGAATGTAAATTGGTGCAGTCATGGAAAACAGTAATGGAGTTTCCTCAAAAAATTGTACCTAGGAGGGCGCCTGGGTAGCTCAGTCGGTTAAGCGACTGCCTTCAGCTCAGGTCATGATCCTGGAGTTCCGGGATGAAGTCCCACATCGGGCTCCCTGCTCAGCAGGAAGTCTGCTTCTCCCTCTGACCCTTCCCCCTCTCATGCGCTCTCTCTCTCTCTCATTCCCGCTCTCTCAAATAAATAAAATCTTTAAAAAAAAAAAAAATTGTACCTAGAGCCACCATATGATCCAGCAGTCCCACTTCTGGGTATATATCCAAAATAAATGAAATCATTATCCTGAAGAGGTATCTGTGCTCACATGTTCATTGCAACATTATTCATAATGCCCAAGATATGAAAACAATGTAAATGTTCATTGATGGATGAATGGAAGAAATATATGTAATGTATATATTAATGTTATTCGGCCTTTAAAAAAGGGAAATCATGCCATTTTCAGCAATATGGATGAAACTGGAGGGCATTATGCTAAGTGAAGTAAAGCAGGTAGAGAAAGACAAATACTGTATGATCTCACTTATGTGGAATGTAAAAAAAAAAAAATCAAACTTGGGGCACCTAGGTGGCTCAGTTGGTTAAGCGTCTGACTTTTGAGTTTGGTTCAGGTCATGATCTCAGGGTCCTGGGATTAAGCTGCGAGTCTGGGCTCCCCGTTCGGTGGAGAGTCCACTTGTCTCCCTCTCCATCTGTCCCTCCCCCTGCTCACCCCCTCTCTCTCTTAAATAAATATTTTTAAAAAATCGAACTTACAGAAATGGAAAGTAGAATTTAGGTTACCAGGGGGTGGGGTAAATGGGGAGATACTGGTCAAAGTGTACAATCTTTCATTTATAAGATGAGCTAGTTCTGAGCATCTTAGGTATAGCATGATGACTATGATTAACACTGCATTGTATAATTGAAATTTGGTAAGGGAATAGTTGCAAAGTGTTCTTACCACACACACAGTAACTATGTGAGATGAGGGATGTGTTAATAGCTTGATTGTGGTAATCATTTAAAAATGTATACAAATATTAAATCATCATGTTTGTACTTCGGAAATATATTTTATTTTTATTTGTAAATTATACCTAATAAAGCTGGGGAAAAAAACCCACAGCACCTAATTTAAGAGTTCTAAAGGAATAAAAACAAAAGCAGTGAACCATAGCTTTCTATTGAATGTAATAAAAGTGATCCACAGGAACAGTGAAATGTCTACACAGTATCAGTGGATTTTGTCTCGAGATTTGCAGGTGGTGGTGTAGCTTTTATGCCATGCTTTCATTTCCTTGGCTAATCCGTGAAGATAGTCATGCCTTTTTGATGGTTCATTTTACTTAAGTGGAAACCTAATAAAATGATACAATATCTAAAATATTGGGATGCCTGGGTAGCTCAGTTGGTTATGCCTGTGACTCTTGATCTCAGCTCAGATCTTGATCTCAGGGTCATGAGTTCAAGCCCCGCATTGGGCTTGCCCAGCATGGAGCCTACTAAAAAAAAAAGAGTTGATGAACACGTGATGTTTGTTTAAACTTTTAAAAAATCTTTTAGACATTAAAACAAAATTTTATTAGTGCTTTAGACTTGCACACCTAACAATTTATGATAAAGTCCACTCTCTTAGAATATTCCAGAGAAAGGATATGATAACCTTTTCACTGAAATAGACCTCTCATACAAAGAGAGAGTTCTGATGTCCTCATGCTAAAAAGGAGAGAGAGAAAGATTGAGCCACACAAACAAACGAACAAAAAACTCGCTTGATATCACAAACCAGAATGTACTTACTGATGAGATCAAGAATTGAACATGTTCCAAAGGTACCTATATAGTACACACATATAATTACTTCAGGGTCATTCTAACTTACTGTTGTGATTGGGCCTGAATACTCTTTTTAATTTCGGCACTTCCATGGTTAATAAAGAAAATATGTCTATTACATGTTTTTAACCTTTGTGTGAGCGGGCATTGTGAAAGTGGAGAGAGGTAAAAGCAGCTTGCAGAATACTGTCACAAAATAGGATTTTCCTAATATTCATGATCTTTAGAGTGGCTCCCAGTCACAGTGAAGTAAACAAGGAGGGATTAAACATCCTCAGTTTATTTTTTTATTTATTTTTATTTTTTTTAAAAAACATCCTCAGTTTCTTTTTAAGGTGTGGCAGTTGTCATATGTCTAAGTTAGGCATTGGGATTGTTACTTTCTTTTAAAAGATAACAATTAGTGCAATAATGAATCACATTAGTGCCTCACCAAAGGGAGTTAGATACTGCAATGAGGAAAAGCCCATAGGGAGTTAGACGCATCTTCCCAATCTAAAGAAACTGATTTTAGATGAAAGGTAAGAGGTCTGCCTGAGAAAGGCTTTCCCATTTGATATCCCAGTGAATAAGGCAAATTAAACAATGGAGAATATTAACTGAGATGGGGTTGAAAGAACTTGTTTTGCTCATTTTATATATACCATGTCCTATTCATATTTTTAAATTTATTTTTAATTAACATATAATGTATTATTTGTTTCAGGGGTACAGGTCTGTGACTCATCAGTCTTACACAACACACAACACTGACCCCAACACATTGTCTTTCTCTGATTGACTTATTTCGCTTAGCATAATACCCTCTAGTTCCATCCATGTCATTGTAAATGGCAAGATTTCATATTTTTTTGATGACTACATAATAATCCATTGTATGTATATACCACATGTTTTTTTATCCATTCATCTGTCGATGGACTCTGGGCTCTTTCCATAGTTTGGCTATTGTGGAATGAATTTTACCACTAGTGACTCATTTCTAAATACTTTGTGTATGTTTTGATATATCAGGACTTCTTTTAATAGTATTTTGACTGTGGTCAATTTGTTTTAAACTTTCAAGCCTTTATTGTTTCATATGTAAAATGAGGATTAAAATATCTTTGTGTATTTAAAAGGCTGTGAATGTGAAATTAGGTGATGTAATAGAAGTATTATTTAGGCCGAAAGGCACTGTGCATGTGTTAAGTAATAGTGTTCATGTGTAGCCAAAAGGACTTAAGCATATCATACTTCTTAAAGTCTATCCAAATGTGATTTATGGAATGCTGATTCTATCTCCATTTGAAACTTGTCTCTGAACTTATAGTTTGATTAAAAACAACAGTTGCCTGTCACGTGATTCTCTGCCTAATAGCCATAGTAAGTGGGTAGAATCAAAATTTCATACATGGCCCCCAAGCCCTGTGTGCATCTGTCCACACTCATTTTCTGTCCTGCAGCTATCAGCCACTCCCGGTAAGCCACACTGACCTAAAGTGAGTTATTCCCACTTTAAAAAGGGGTTTTAGTTGGGATTTCCTCATTTTGAAATGTTTTTCTGCCAGATTGTCACATGACTTGCTCTTCGCTTGATTTATATCCCTACTAAACTGCCACCTCTTTGGCCAATTCATCCTTTGTCATTCAACTAAAGCTTTCCTCTCCCAACCCATGCACTTTACTCTCTGTTCTCTTGCTCTGCTTTATCTTACTCATAATGCTTATCCTTATCTGGCATCCTATATATTTCTTAAACCTTAGGCATTGTTTTTGTTTTGTTTTGGACTTTTTGAGGGTCTCTTTCCTCCCTAGAAGAGAGTCCTTAGAAGGTAGAGAATTCAATAGCCACCCCCCTGCCTTTTTCAAAATGTATCCCAGGATTCTGAACAGTGCATAGCACAAAGAAGGTGCATGATAAGTGTTGAAAGAAAGCAATAAAGAAGAAAAAAAAAAAAAGGGAGGACAGGAGAAAAGGATGGACAGATTCCAGCTATACAACTTGGTCATCAGTTGCTAGTATTTTACCGTAGCCTTAAATACTCCTTCAGTATTTGGATCTTATTTTCAGAGAATCTAAAGCTTATAAATATACTCTGACTTTTGAGATTGCCTTATATATACCTATTTATCCATACATCTTTAAAAAACAGATTTATAGAGATAGATATATAATCTTTTTCTGTTATACATACCTCCGTGTGTGGTTGCTGTCTTTTATTTCACTACATTAAAGCTAGTGGGGCATACAGCTGCTGTATATTTTCATTGCACATCAATAAAAACCAAAAAAATTGTCAGTAGTGCAACAAAAAGTTGTACTGTGATGGGCATTTCCCCCTCAGTTATTAATGATGGGTGATTTTTATTGCTGGTATCCTTTAGTAGGACTAGCAGGCAGCATTATAGCTGTCCACAAAAGCTGACTGTGATATTGGTAGTAATGTGCACCTTAGTGAAACAATTAATGGAGATCCATTTCTATTAAATTTACTGGATATGTTCCATTGCAAATACATTTTTATAGTGAATTAATAAGTTGGCAACTAATAGATTATTAACATTGCTATTAGGTTTGAAATAATTAGCCTGGAGACCACAGTGGTAATTATTACCATCCAATGTTCCCATAGCTCTGTTGTTCTCTAGAGATAAAGATTTCATTTGTGAGGATCAATCACTAGACTTATGTACTGCGGTTTAATGCAGTAAGTATTAAATAATTACAATATTTCATCACTTGCTGAGGTTGAGAGCTGATTTGGAGTTGAAAGTACTTTCCGATTTGCAATAAACATTGGTCTCAGTTATAGGTAGATTTGAAATCTCCTTATCCCTTGCTACATAAAAGGAACCACATCTCAGCATTTACTCTCCTTTTTATGTGGCATATGTTAACATGTCATGCATCTTGTTTTGTGTGCCATGCTCCCCCGTCTTAATATTCCTTGAATCACTTCATTAAAAAAGAAAAATCTTATTTTCTAGACATCTTCCCAATACCATATTGAAAACTTGAATCAACTTAAAAACTTTAAAACAAATGACATGAGTCTCGAGTTTTTGTTAGCTTTCTACTGCTAAAAGAAAATTCAGAGAGCTTTACTTGATATGAATATTTTATTGAGTGAGTGAGAATCTCTTCAAGAGCCAGGATACTTCAAACTCAAAACTAGTATGAAGCTCAGGCATCATGTTACTGGATGGCTTATAAAGTGAAAATGAGGAAGTTGTTTAACCTTTACACGGATTTGTTATTACAATGGGGGTTTCCAGACAGCAGGGTATTGGTTAAAAGTGATTATCATGTACCATTTTGGGAAGATGCCTTAAGTTTCTTTTATGATTATCAGAGGCATTTACAAGAAATAACCTAAATCTTCCTTATGTTCCTAAAATAAGCTGGATTTAATTTTGCTTACATGGCTTAAATGTTCTGTTGGCTTGGAGGATTGTCAAGCCTGGTTTCCATTTTATTTTAAAACTACTAAATGCTGTGTACTTTTTGTTTTCTCACTTACCTGTAAGATCTAGAGTGAAACAATTTTGTTAAGTCAAATGACACAGTTTTTCTTAATTATATTGATTTAAAGATCAAAGCAATACTTGGAATTAATGTAAGTTTTCACATTAGATGTAAAATTCTAAGTATAAATTTATTTCTTTAAAGGATGTCCTTTTATTAATGCTGTGATGATGATTCTCTAGTGATTTTTGTAGGAAAAGTGTTTCTTATATATGTCTCCTAACACTAGTAATGAATTTTTATTTGTAAACTTTTTAATTTACTGAGAAGCATTTGAAGTACCAAATATTTTCCAATGGGGTTCATTTTGTGTCAAAGTAGAAGAATTTGATCCACATATGAAGATACTTTTAAAAGTTTTCTTCAGATCTTAGAGCCTAAATTTAGTATTCTCTTTTCCACAGAAATATATTGCCAAAGTAAATCCATAGAATTAGATGATATTGAAATATAACTAAAGGAAGTAATTTTTTTTTTACCTGAAACTCCATTCTGATTTATGAGAATATGCTGTTTTAATATTTTTCTATTCCTCCTCAACTTTTATGATGTGTGCTCTCTCTTTTATCTGTTCTATCCCCGGATAACATTTCCAACTGAGAGCAAGGCAATGAAGTCCATCTATACTAGAGAAAATTTATGTGTCCGTGGATTTCATCACCCTCTCAGAGTATCATGACTCCACAAAATGTAAAAGCCACTACTCTAGATGGTATATAGAATTTTGTGTATGATTTAGGGGTTTACTTATTTATCAGAGCCCATTTATATTTAGGTATATTTTTATTTTGTCATATGAAATTTTCCAGCATTATGTCATCCATATAAAAACTCCAGGTTATAACATCATTTTTCTTGCAGACTGGAAAGAAGATTGTATTTAACCTTCAGTTTAGAATCCCACTTTTGTTCTATACAGCTATTGATTATTAAAGCTTGTCACTCCTCCAAAAATAGCAGGGTCACTGTTGGGCAATAAGAAAGTTCATGTAATTTCTAAGGTTATCAGTTGTGGGTCCTTTTCGTGAATGTCTCAAAATAATGAAGTAGAATGTAACTTGTCAACAGGATAATGATATTAACAAAACTGTAATTTAAAACACTTAAGCATGAAGCTGTAAAAAAGCAGGTTTCTACTGATGCCAGGCCTCTTTTCAAGGGGAAATTAATTTTAATGAACTTTTGTTTATATTTATTCTGATAAGCTCTGCTACAAAAGTTTGTTGATTCCTCTATCCTTATGGTCCCAGTGGAAGAGAATCTCTCATTATCTACCTCTAATGTACTCTGAACCCAATACTCTGACTCTTGCTGGAAGACTTTGTTTCTATGGTTATCCCCATCATCTCTGTATCCTATTCCTCTTACTTTTTTTTAGATTATAAAATGCTTTTCTTCTATCATAAAAATGTATATTCAGTCTCTAATCCCACATTCTCTCTAGTTCTCAGCCTGCATCTCTTCACACCTTAGTTTCTTGAACATGTAATTTATTATCTTTACTTTTTCATCTGAATTCACTCCTCACATTACTCCTCACTCTCCTGACCAGGAGAGCCTTAAAGAGCCTTTCATCTCGATTAAACTGCACACAGGCTTCTTCCTGGCTCTAGGCCCCTAACTTCCCTTTTCTTAGAACATTTACTTCAGAAAAATTGTAATTGTCCATTCTTTCTCTCCCCTTTGAGATGTAAATCTTTTTTTTTTTTTTTTTTTTTTTTTTTTAAAGCCCCACTTTACAACCCAGGATTGTCTGGGAACCATCTCTTTGAAATTTAATCATTAAGGATGGTAGAGCTCTTGTCCACCAATTTCTGCAGAAGAATAGGAAACTGACTTTGGCAGGCTCCTTGCTAAAAGTTGTAAAACTTGAAGATAGGAGAAAATTTACTTTTTCTTTGGGCAAAGCCAGTTGGCAAACACAGGTGGCCTAAGATCCCCCCCACCCCAGGTCTTAAAACTATTCAGTCCTTAGTTTCAGGGGAGTTGAACTTGGACTGAGTGTGGCCCTTCTTCCCTTAATGCAATAGACTTGAATAAAGTCTTACTTATCTGTTCAACTTTGTCCAGTATGATTTTTATTTTGATGCAGTATAATTTATTTTTTTCTCCAAGCAACTCTCTTTATCTTTTTTCACTAAGATTACAAATTTTAAGACACGTTTTTTAAACCTTTCATTGACTGATGTCTCCAGAACTATTGATTACTGATAACCATCACCTCCTTCTTAAAATTAGATCAAAGCTCTTTCACCTGTCCCAATACTGTTACTGATTTGGTAGCTCTTTAGCTATCTTATAGCTGTGGGTAATCCCCATGTATTAATCTTCCATTCTCTGTACATCTCTCTTCGATTGATGTCTAATATATTTCAACTTCCAAATACATGCTTATGGTTCTGCAGTATTATTCTTCATGCCGTACTCCCCTTGAGTTGCTACACTATATTTAAGCTGCTTTCATGTATCTCCTCATGCCTCATAAGCATCTTAGAACCTTAATTCATCTTGGAACTTTACCTCACAGCCTTTTTAATATTCTTTTACTGGATGAGTACACAGCTGGCCAAGCCACTAACTTGGGTGTTGACCTAGAGCACATTAATTAATTTATTTATTCACATACAGAGGAGGTGGATAATACATTTGGTTGACTAAAGTAATACATGGGTACTATTTTATAAAGTCTTACAGGTTTTTATCTGACTTCATATATTCCCTCTGAATGATGGCCAGGAATTAAGATATAACCAGATGAGCACAGCTTTAAAAAAAAATTTGCCTGGGAAGGGGGAAGATGTAACTTGGTGATGATCAGTTGGTTTTTGAACTATGAAGGGTTTAGCTCAAAATATGACAGTGATTATAACATCATTTCACTTTATTAGTGGGTACAGTATACTCAATATTAGGACAAACATTTTCTGTAAAGAGACAGATAATAAATATTTTAGGCTTTGTATGCCAAGAGGCAACACTGAAAATACTATGTTGGTCCTTATATCATCATTTAAAATGTAATCATATAAAAATGTGAAAAAATACTTTAATCCCACCAGTCATATAAAAACAGACAGGAGCCAGATTTATTCCATAAGCCAGATTTATTCCATAAGCCATAGCTTGCAAATCCATGCACTGTAACATTATAAATTAGAATATCAAATTCATGGTGCAGTGAGTCTGACTACACTTTAAAAAAAATTAATTCCCAAATTATATGCCAAGTAACCCCCAATTATGGGGTGTGTGTGTGTATTTTTTGCTGTGTTCAGAATTTTTCATTGGGACCTAGTAGTTTGAGTATCTGTAGCTTAATTTTTAGTCCTCTCAGTGTTATAGTTTCTTGGGAGATGTAATTGGTAGGGAAATAAGTAAATTATTTAATTGCATTTTCACTGTAATTGCACGTGAGCAGCTCATCATTAGATGGAAATGAGATGAATTATATTTATTTCTTGTCATTTAGAGAGAAGGTAGTGCTAATCTGATTGGTACATAGAAAAAATGGCCATATTTACATTTATCACATCATCTTATTTATAATATAAGTGTCATTCAGGAGAGGTGTTTGTAAATAATGTGTGTTTCTTTTTAGTTGTAAGGAACTCAGGCATACTTAATTTTTTAAAAACTTTTTAGTTAATGGGTCTTTATTGTAAGGATACCTTGGGGAACAGGGGAGTCAGGAAGAGCTGGAACTTTTTTTTATCCCTGTAGAGGGTAAATCAATAGCTCTCGAAGTCTGTCATCAGACTCTACGTTCTCTGATCAGTGTTGTGACTTCCATTCCAAAGAGATTTTGCTTGCTTTTTTTTTCTTAAGATTTTATTTATGAGAGAGAGAGAGAGCACACAAGCATGAGGAATGGCAGGCAGAGGGAGAAGCAGGATCCTTGGCTATTGCAGACATCGCTGCTATGAACATTGGGGTGCATATGGCGCTTCCTTTCACTACATCTGTATCTTTGTGGTAAATACCCAGTAGTGCAATTGCTGGGTCATAGGGTAGCTCTGTTTTTAATTTTAATGTATATGTGTGTTTGGTGGTTTTAGTTTAGTTTTTCAGTTGCTAACCATGGCAGCCTCGAAAGGGTGTTTCATCAAAAAGGTAGACATACGTTCCAGATGCTAAGGAATTGGGGAGTTGTTTAAGAGTTTGACCCATTTCCTTTCTTCCAAGCCACGTGTGTTGAATTGACTCTTCCTTTTTAGAGGAAGTCAAAATCAGACTTGACAGTCTGAAGCCCTGTCATTTAAACAAGAGAATAGGCAATACTTTAACAGGACACATTATGATTTGAATATTGTCCCCATCAAGGGAAAATTAAGTCTGATTTGTGGGTTTGATAGAGAATCACAGATTGCCCTAGAATGTCTTCTTTGACCACTGGTTGTTGCACATCTGCCATTTTGCCAAAAAGGAAACAGAGAAGCTAGGTTCATAATTTTTTATTCTAAGAATTCAAGCAGTTTCTTTATATCCATTTTATTACTTTGAGTAGCCACTCAAAATGGCTTTTGGCTACATAGGAGGTCAGTCCAGGCATATTACATGGTTGATCCAATAATCACACACAAAAGGAAGAGATAACTGGATGCAGCAAATACTGGATTAAACTGCTGCCATACAGCATAGTTGGATCCAGTAGCAATTAAAAGTTATTATATCCTTCAAGGAACAGAAAGGCCGACAATAAATGTTGATATTCATAAATTTACAGATGACAAGTATTAGACCAGAGATCCAATATGATTGGTGTCCTTATAAGAAGGGAAATTTGGGCATAGAGGGACACCTAGAAAATGGTGTGGAAAGACCTAAAGCAAAGAGGCTGTCTATAAGCCAAGAAGAGAAGCCTGGAACAAATCCTTCCTCACAGCCCTCAGAAGGAAGGAACTAAACTTGCCAAAACCTAGATTTTGGACATCTCGCCTTTTTTTCTGACCCAGTGAATTTCTGTTGTTAAAGATACCCAGTTTGTGATACTTTGTTACGGGAGTCCTTTCAAGCTAACAGTGTTCCTGGTGATAAATATTGGCTACCCAATGAATTTAAAAAATTGAAACCGAGTCTTATCTCCCTCCTTGTCTCTTTTGACTCAGAGTTACAGTCTATTTCTTTTAAATGATTTTGCCATCAAAGGCCTAGTGCACCTGCCATTCTAGGTATGTAAAATGGTAGTTGAATGTTTGGCTATATGTATATGTTTTGGGAGATTTGTTTGAAACACTATTGCTGGACAAGAAACCTTGCTAATGATTGCTAATTCTTCCTGTCTGTCTCAAATTCAGTTAATCCAAGAGAGAATCCATTCAGTTGGTTGAAAAATCATCATACTGGATCAAACATTTTTATTAAAGTTTAATCCTCCTCTTTAAAAAAAATAGATCAGATCATCCCAAAAATCTGATGCCAGTCTCTAGTCCAGCATTTATAGTCAGGGGGCGGAGGGACAGGTCATGACTGATCACCGTTCATAATTACTCACCAGTGGTTGTTAGTGTAGCAGGTACTCAGGCTTTTGTAGTTCAATTCAGTGAAAAATACACATAAGATCTGGCCCAAATAAGGCTTGTCCACAAATTTGTAATTTTTGCTCACTGAGTTATTGAAGAGAGATAAATGAAACTCAAAATCTTTATGATTGTTCAAGTCTTGAAACAACTGTGTTCATTAAAAATTCATCCAAATCTGGTACAATAATCAGGACAGTTGTATTTACAGAACGAATGCTTCAGAAATATGACATCACTTAAACATAATATCACTCTCAAAGTGCCTTGATTTTGGTTTGAATTCCAAACTGTTTAACAACATAGTCTTGTTGGTTCTGTTACTTGAATGCAAATTGAGACCCACTGATCCATGCTGCTAGTGATTTTAAATATTTCATATTCACAAATGAAACTGTTGGTTAAAAACCTTTTTTCTTCCTATTTTAGACCAAACCGACTCTTAAATCAGCATATGCTATAATAATAAAATTTAGGAAATTAAGAATGGGTGTGTTTCATATGCAAAGGAAGTTTCTTTTTGCAACAGTTGTTTTGAGGAGAGGTGACCAAGTCAAGTAGGTAAGAGATTATTTCAGATGTATACCTTATTTCCCTAATCTATGAAATCAGAAAGTTGAACTATGTGAATTAGAAGGTTCATTCTAAAAAAGAAACAAAAGTGGAAAGGGGTACCATTTGCTCCCCCCAGTTGTCCAAAATAAATTTTATTTGATAGAAAAGAATATTATGGAAAATAACGTGAATACCTCTTTGGTATAGGTTTTTTTCTCCCCCCTCTTTATGGCCTTTTTTGTAATGGAACAAATTGTCTAGGGCATACATTCAAAGAAGTTACAGCCTGTTTTTCCCTTTATTTTAGATTAATGACCTGTATTGAGGACGTGTTTTTGTAATGAAAACTGCCAGCCAACTTCAGTATGTACCTCAGAAGACCCTGGTGTCAGGCAACGATATGCCACTTGCAAAACAAAATCTTCTAACTTTACTATTTTTATCTGTTGATAAGAGAGGGACATCCTGAAATAGACATAACTCATGACTCAGGCATTAGGAAGTTGTATGAGGATATGAGGGAGCAGTACAGAATTTATTCTGCTTTGAAAATGTTGAAACTCAGGAAACCCATCAAGAAAATATGACTCTGGGGATACAAACATAAACATTTTAGTTACAATTATCTAGACTGGAAAAACTGACTTTTAAAGAAAGATGCCCCTCAAGTTTTCTAGATAGTTTCTGCAAATGGCTGCCACATCCATGGCATCCCATGGAAAGTTTATGCTCTGTTGGGTATAACCCCTGCTGACAGACTCATGGTTTTTCTCCCAGTTCCACCTGCTGTGGACTCTAAATAATATATAACTTCAAATTCTAAGCTGTATATTTGCCATTAACTTTATAGGATGAACATATATCAGAGCAAGGAGAAGGAACAGGGTTTAGACAGCATGATTTATTTTTGAGTTTTGCAACGCAGTTGTGATTCATATATGTGCAGCAGCTGGCTTTTAATGTAAAATACAATTTAAGCTTTAGAGATCTATTAACCAAAGAGTCATGATTGGCATTAAATACAGTTATTCCATTCTGGGAAGTGAAGTCATGGTTACAGAATACAACAGATCACTTCTGAATGTACATTGTAAATTTCTGGACAATGTATTAAGGTGTTTTGCCTTTTTATAGGCTACTTTGATGCCCATCGTCATGGTACTATTTATCTTCAAGTGATGAATTAGTTGAAAATAAATATGAACTGTTATATAATTGCTTCCTTCCATTTACCAAGTGCCCTTAACAACTGGATTGTAGAAAATCCAAACCATTCTCACAGTATGGCAGGTTAAAACCCCAAGAAGCTCAGTAGCATCCTGAGTAATGACAGCCTTAAACCATCACTTATAACCATCAAGGGTATTGCTCTAACCATGGGGAATTCATCTTTCCAAATGTAACATAAACTACTTAACACTTTGCCAGATGAACAGATAAGTGATGGGTGAGTTTTATTGCAATTTACAATATGTATTGACACTGAACTCTGTTTTATCATATTAATATTTGTAGACATTTTTTCAAGTGTGTTAGGAAGGGATGATGTCAGCTGTACTGATTTTTCTTTACACAGAGAAACACTTGATAAAAATAGCATAGAACTCCAGGAAGAGTAGTTTGTTACTGTGCATTTTTTTTGACTGTCAAACGTCCATCTTATTTATGAGATCTTTTGCTTCTGTGACTCAGACAGTAAGAGATGGAAGGAAAAGTTGTTTTCTGGGATTTATACCTTACAGGAAAAATGTCTCTAATTTTTTTACACAAGAGTTACACATAAGAGTTTCTTCAGAACCTTTTGAAAAGACACCCCAGGAAATCTCATTCATGGATACTCAGTTTTAGTGGTTCTAGCTGAAGTGAGCCCAAGAAGCTGACCAGTAACATCTCTTTTCTCAGAGTGATTCTGATGAAAATGCTACTGAGGGGGAAAATGTGGAAAATTCCAGAAGCAGTAATACTTGATCTCATCAAATAATTCAGTCATTAATTTATTCTTCCAGCCATTAGTTTAGTAGATATTTATTAAATGCCTGGGGGTCAGTAGCTTAGTATAAGTTTATATAATGTTTATGTTGGAAGAGATCAAAGGGTACAATCTCCTTATTCTTTGATTAAAGAATAAGGTTAGGTGGACTTAACTAAAATAACACTAGTTATCCCCAAACCCCCAAATGCCAATTTAGTTAATAAATGTCTGCTTTTACTCCAGATTTATTGGTTATAAAATAAAAATTTTCCTCCATCCGTAGATACATATTAAGACTCAGAATATTAAATCAAGCAAGTATTAGAGTCAGTAAACCTTGAAGGTACATTGTTTAGCTTTGACCTGAGATATAGGTCTGTTCATTATAAGGAAGCTTCCTTCACTCAGGAAAACAGGTGATAAACACCAGAGATTTTCTTATTACTAGGAACTCTTTTCAGCCTTTTCCATATTTTAAAAAACTGTAAATTTCTAGATCTCATTTTTTAAGTTGTAAGGGATTAGAACTATGGTCCCCATAATAGGCTAGGAAAGTTAATATGATTTTTTTTATACAAGTAGAGTAATACCCTGATGAACAGAAGAGAGAAAGACTTGGGTTATTTTTTCAGGCAAGCAAGCAAACAAAAATATACAAAAACAAGAACCTAAATTCTGTACCTGTTCTAGCGATGTTAAACAGAAGATTAATAGAATTTCTTTATTTAATAAAATTTTATTAAATCAATCACAAGAAATGTATGCAAAAGTCATCTAACTGTAATGTTGAGTGACCATAGTTTGCTCTTGCCTGTGACATTCAGAAAACTATTCTGTACTACCTATCACAGGACCATTTTGTTGTTCTTATTCTTATCATTTTAAGAATTTTCTGGTTTCAGGCCAGTTGATTATTTTTTTTGAACAGCCAATTTAATATATTATTTCTTATCAGAGCGTCAGAAAATAATATGTATATATGCAGATACATGGAATTATCCAACTGATTATGTTTATCAAGGATGTAAAAGCACAGGTGGGAGCTAATTGAGTACATGCTGAGTAATTATCAATAGAAATGAGTTTGGCCACTTTCTTTTTGTACTGGGAAATGTAAACAATATTGTTGAGTAAATATTGATACTATATTTGTGCATTCATTAAAGTGCAAAAGCTTCTCATTTTAATTCCAAGGGCATGGATTAGAAGGAAAGGATTAGATGGAAGCACCCTGCAGCATAAATGTGTTCATGGGTTGGATAAATTCTTTTTAAGTAGGATCTGATTTGCAAAGGAATCCCTATATACTCTTGTCAATCCTAAGATGATTTGACTGTTTAGGGATGAGAGAACCAATCCCTGGTTGAATATGAGTAGAAATAACATCAGCTAGTAATTTTTTAATAAATCGAATTTTTCACGGCATTATTTACAGATGATAACTTGTCAATTATTTGTCTTTTAGATAGATAGTTGTAATAACTACCCATTCTTATATCAATAGCCATTGTAAGATTTCCTCTAGGTCTTCAAAATAGTAATTGCTCTTCAAATTTAAAACCATAGTGTTACAGTTGCTTTACAAAATGTGGCCATCTACTAGCACCAAATCTTACAGTACATTGTAAATATTGCATAAGCATATTTGCATTTATTTTAAAATATATTTGAAATGCATATTACATTCCTCTTTTTAGAGGAAAATGTCGGTACTGCCCAAGATAGGGTTCAACAAAGAGCACCTTTTTCAGAAAATGCCTTGGACTGCATGAATAAAGACAATTATCACAATGAGGAAAATTATGTGCTTAGAATAATGTATCCTAAACCCACTGATACCTTCAAAATGGGTAGGACTACAGAGATGGCAGTCTCTTTTTGTATGAAGGGGAGATGTTTTAATATTTTCAAACTGAGCAAGGTGACATAAGGACTATTAAAATTATACAAATATTTTAAGAATTGAAGCAAGGATAGGAAACCTACAAAGAAATTGATAGTATGGCTATTACTTACATACTTGCTTTTCTATCATTCAGTGGCTTGGGCCCTGGCCCTGGCACCAGACATGATTCCCCATGCTAGATTTTACTTCTGCCTGTGCTAAACATTCATTTCCATATCTAGCCTTGTTAAAAGAGCCAGGGTAAAGTGTTTCTCAGTGATAAGTAGCAGCATACCTGAGTCTTATTCCCTGTACCATCACATTTCAGTGCAAATTTGGGGATCAGGTCCAGGTTGTTTGGCTGGCACTAACCTTCTCTTAACTTGAGGGGCACCTGGGTGGCTCAGTCGTTAAGCGTCTGCCTTCAGCTCAGGTCATGATCTCAGGGTCCTGGGATCGAGCCCCGTATCAGGCTCCCTGCTTGGCGGGAGGCCTGCTTCTCCCTCTCCCACTCCCACTCCCCCTGTTTGTAGTCCCTCTCTTGCTGTGTCTCTCTCTGTCAAATAAATAAAATCTCTAAAAAAAAAAAAACCTTCTCTCAACTTGAGTATACATGGTGACCACACATCTTGGAGAAGTGTATTGTTCTCCTTGACAAACAAATGAAGAAAAAGAATCTTACAGTTTGAGGGCAAATGTGAACATGTGGGTTCTTGAGCAAATAATAAAGGAGGCAGAAGAAAGATTCTGAATATCTGCTATGCTTTTAAGAATCTTTCCAAGGCTCATCGTTTTGTAATACTTTTATGAAGACAAACTTTTCTTTCTTTCTATGGGTATCATCTTTTTATTTTTCAATGTAAAGTTCTAGGCACACACCTTTGTAAAACCAGCTCTAGGTCACAAATACCCAGCAATATCAGTCCTCTTTTTCCCTTTACATTTCTTTTATAAACTGTTAAATCCTAGTCTTAAATTGCAGCCACATAAGTTGTCACTGTGATTCAGTTTTAATTCAGCTAACATTTACCATTTCCCAGCTAATTTGTCAATTGGACCCTAGCATAAAATTCTCATTTTTAAGGCCTTTGTAGCCCCAAATAGGGCTATAAGTCAAGTCCTAAGTAACCGTAATGAAAATAAAAATGTAATCAGCCATTCCCCAAACATATTGGAAATATAAAGGTACAAGAAACATGGTCCCTGCCTTTGAGTCTATGGGGAAACTATACTTAGGAGCCAAAGACAATAACCTAACTGCCTTGGGACTAAAGCATTATTTTAAAACAGGAATTTTTAATGAAATCTTATACGTGACATAAAAGAAATATAACTATTTGAACAGGACCACAAAGGATGGACATAAAATGGGTAGAGACATCATAAAATGGGAGGAGCATCTTCCTGATGAAGTGAAGAACACTGATAGTATAAAATTCCAAATAATGAGGCATTATCAGACAATAAAATAATTTGGCTGGAGTTCTAGAAGGGTGAACAAGGACTATAAATCTAATAGGTAATAGATAATATCTAATGGTGTGCAGTGAAATGGCCAAGGCCTTCTATGGCTATTAGATTATTTTATCCTCTGAAGAATATTATGAACTAATTATGTTATAGAAATTTTACTGTTGAAGCTGACCAACAAGCTGAGAGGGGTCAAATACTAGAAGTGTTCAATGCCATTTTAAGGACCTGCCACTTTTTTCTTTAGACAGTGTGAATTTTTTTTTAAGATTTTATTTTTTAAATTATTTTTTTTAATTTAAATTCAGTTAATTAACAATGCATTCCAAGAGATGTATAAACTACCAAAACTGAACCAGGAAGAAATAGAAAACCTGAACAGACCCATAACCAGTAAGGAAATTGAAGAAGTAATCTAAAATCTCCCAACAAACAAGAGTCCAGGGCTGGATGGCTTCCCAGGGGAATTCTACCAAATATTTAAAGAAGAATGAATATCTATTCTTCTGAAGCTGTTTCAAAAAATAGAAATGGAAGGAAAACTTCTGAACTCATTCTATGAGGCCACCGTTACCTTGATCCCCAAACCACACAAAGATCCCACCAGAAAGGAGAATTACAGAACAGTATCCCTGATGAACATGGATGCCAAAATTTTTACTAAGATACTAGCCAGTAGGATCCAACAGTACATCAAAAGGATTATTCACCACAACTAAGTGGGTTTTATCCCTGGGCTGCAAGGGTAGTTCAACATCTGCAAATCAATCAGTGTGATACACTACATTAATAAAAGAAAGGACAAGAACTATATGATCCTCTCAATAGAGGCATTTGACAAACTACAGCATCCTTTCTTGATTAAAACTCTTCACAGTGTATAGATAGAGGGAACATACCTCAATGTCATGAAAGCCATATACGAAAAGCCCACAGCGAATATCAGTCTCAGTGGGGAAAAACTGAGAGCTTTTCCCCTAAGGTCAGGAACACAGCAGGGATGTCCACTCTCACCACTGCTGTTAAACATAGTACTAGAAGTCCTGGCCTCAGCAATCAGACATTTGTCAGCTTTTTTTGGACATATGTTATTCTGTACTCACTTTAAAATTACTGGTTCCCAAAACAAATGCAATAAAAAATGCTAAGTGTTAACATTTCATCATATATTTATTTTCATATAATTTCATATAATTATATGCCATCATTATAATGATATTTCAAGAAAATGGAATTTATTTCCACTTACTCAGATATTTTTATTCTACTGATTTTGATTTTCCCATGTTATTATATAATTTTATGTAGTTCATTTTAAGTTTATTTTCATTATAAAGTCATATTTTTTTATAATTTTCAGGTACTTAATAAGTTTGAAAATTATACTATTAAGAATGGGGTATTTTATTTCAAAAATATGTCCCCAAAATATAATGTGTCTTTTTCAATATATACTTTCAAATATTTAATTTTCTTGACTAAATGTATTAGCTAAACACTTCAAAATGTGTTCAGTGGCATTGAAACTTTATTTTACCATTGCAATGACCTGGCTAACATTGTACTTTATGAAGATGTGTTTGTCTTGGTGTATAGTATACATTGGTTGAAGAGTGAATTTAATGGCAATAGGGACAAGAGTTAGGGTCTTATTTCAAAAGTTCAGCATAGATTAAAATGGAACAAAGAGGTACCACAGAGGTAAAATTGATGAAACCTGGGGAATAAGTGAAGTCCTACACAGAGGTGGATGGAGGCAGATAAATTCAACTGACTCTGCGTTTTTAAATCTAGACGATTGTATCATTGGCGATTTAACAGATACTGACAAGAGCATGGAAGGTAGGAAATGTTGAGAAGTTCATTAATTTGGATATGACTCTGTGGAGTTTATAATACCAGAGGAACATCTAGGGGAAGTAATTTGACTATTAAAATTAAGAGTCTCTGGGGCACCTGGGTGGCGCAGTCAGTTAAGTGTCTGACTCTTGATTTCTGTTCAAGTCATGATCTCAGGGTCATGAGATCGAGCCCTATGTTGGAGCTCCACACTCAGGATGGAGTCTGCTGAAGATTCTCTCCCTCTCCCACTTGTGCTCTTCCCCTCCCACCTGTGCTCACTCTTTCTCTCTAAAAAAAAAAAGTAATAAAATAAAATTAAGAATCTCATAGTATGGTTGAAAAAGAGGTAGCCTAAAAATTTCGTCTTGGATTGAATCTGATTTTGCCCTGAACTAGCTCTTTTATCCTGGATAAGCATGTGAACTATTTTGAGTTTCAGTTTTTTCATGTACTGAAGCAAGAGAGTTGATTAAATTTACCAACCTTGGGGGAATCTGGGTGGTTCAATAGGTTATGTGTCTGATTCTTGATTTTGTCTCAGTTCATGAACTCAGGGTTGGAGATCAAGCTGGTATTGGGTTCTGTGCTCAGCAGGGATTCTGCTGGAGAGTCTGTCTCTCACTATCCCTCTACCCCTCCCCTGTCCTCTCTCTCTCTCTTTAAAATAAATAAATAAATCTTTTAAAAAATAAATTTACCAAACCTTTATTGAGATTCTACCATGTGGAAGATATTGTTCTAGGAATTAACAGGGGATAAAACAGAAGTATTCTGAAAGGCATTAAGAAGAGCTATAATTAATTTTGCTGCATAAAGATGAGTGACAAAAGTTTAGGAGACAAGCAGATATGAGGAAGATCAGATCTTATTTTTGAACATTGATCTAGTCCAGTGTACTGAAATGGAGTTGGTATGGGAACATAGGTAGAAATAGGTTAATAAGTTAAAAAGGAAGAAGATTGCTTCAAATTTATGAAAAACTTAGTGCTCAGAATAAGAGTTTGGCTCTTATTTAGGGTCAGTGAAGAGGTATAGATTGGCTTAGTAAGGAAATGACCTCCATCCTCATTGCATTACCTCAAATATTTGTCTTTCCTCATGTGGCTGACTTCAGTGTCTTAACAACTGTAGCTCCAGTGAATTCACCTTCTCTTTCATTCTCAGTACAGTGAAATGAAGGAATTTTACCTTACTAATGTGAAAAATCCAGTACATGTTCCTCCACCTCACAAAAAAATTTAAGTAGATTTCCTTTGCTGATAGGATATAATATAAACTCCAGAGCATAGTGTGTGGTGTCTGTGACATCCCTTGTCTTTCACCCTTTCATTATTGCTTCTACTTCCAACCTTGTATTTCATTCGTTCCAAACCCATTTACTATGCTTATTCAAATATGTGACCTTGAACAGGTTATTGCTTCTGACTAGACTACTTTCTCCCACCAGTATGTTGCTTACTCAGTGAGGGTCTCTTGAGACCAGTTTGATCACCATCATCTTTATGGAGAGTTTCTCTGATCTTCTCTCTTGCTCATCATGGTATTATCTGTGCGCCTGTTGTTTTTTGTGTACACTTCCCTTGTTGGGGTTAAAATATTATTTGGTCAAATCTCTATTCCTTACTAGGTGAACATTCTTGAGGACAGGGCTTGTATCCTATTTTTATGTTTACATTAAATTTTCGGTTGGAGGTTTTCATCTTGGCATTTACCAGCAGTTCTAGATTCAAACAGGTCCTCATCTAAATCACTGTAGGCAGATCAATGTCAATTGTCTGAATTGCTTTTACTCTAGATTTTAAACACATTTCTAAATTGAAAAAACCACATTCTCCTGCAAGGATAAAGATGAAAGAGCTTATATAAAACAAAAAATCAGCATAGCGATCAGTTCACTCTTTTGGAGGCTATAGGATATTTTCATATCTTTCATCATTATTTTGCTTTGATGTCTACAGAAATTTTTAGAAAAAATCTGTTATTTCTATAATCCAATGTTCACTTGTAGCCTTGCATCATAATTTGTTTCAATCTCAATTTAGGACCATCCTCTATGAGCACATTTATAAAACTGGGACATCTGCTACTATTGGACACTCAGGCCTATGTAAGAGCCAGCTGCAGCATACATTATTTATTTGAACAGCTGGTTGATTTGTAAGTCTTTAAAAATTCTCCCTCCAAAGGCGTAATAGTATGATTTTTTTTTTTGTTTTATATTTCCCTTTTTTGGTAATTGATTTCCTATGTATACAAGTCTCTATGAAGAAGACCTGGATAATTAAAACAATAACAGTAAGAAATTTGAGAAACAATGACATCCACACTAAATGTAAATTGAATAAAGGAAAGGCATAGCATTGTTTTATGTTCTGGAAGGCACTTATTAAATTATCTAAAGATTAGAAAACCTTTGGAATGTTTTTATTTACACAAGTATTAAAACTGATATATTAAAAACATGCATAGCCAAATAGCAAGCAAAATTTTAACAGGTAAGCTTTGAACATTATTTTTTAATTGGTTCTTACACATTTTACCAAAACCTGAATTATTCTTAAGTCCTACATATTTTACATCCTAAAATTTTGGGAATTAGAATCAACAGTATTTTTCAAAGGGAATATATTCCTCTTTCTGAAATGGTCATTTTTTTCTTTGTTATGAAGTAAAGGATAATGTTAAAAACAAATTGCTATTAAAGTGGTTTATGAACATATCTATGCTGCATAATTTTTCAGGATGTTCACTGAGACACAGAGGATGAGAAAAGCCTTCTGAGAATTTCTTCTAAAAACTCACACACACAGTACAAACCACTCAAAAAGCACTAGTGAAGTCTTTCACTACACTGTGTTGTCATATAAACACCTACTTATTTGTGGCACATTTATTTATATTGTTAATTAGCTGAAGCTTAGATCCTGAAACAGTGGCTTTGATGGTTGATATGTGGATCACACACCAACATTATGGGTTATTTTATTAGATTAAGTGCATATTGGGGCACTTGAGTGGCTCGGTCTGTTGAGCATCCAACTCTTGGTTTCAGCTCAGTTCATGATCTCAGGGTCATGATATTGAGCCCCGCGTCAGGCTCCGTGCTCAGCGCAGAGTCACTTGAGATTCTCTGCCTCTCCCTTTGTCCCTCTTCTCTCTCTCTCTCTCTCAAAATAAAGGTTTTTAAACAATGGATTTCTGATTATATGCAAAAAATGGGAAATTTTAACATTAATACTGTTTGCTCAACAGCATATAATGTGTAGTCAAATTATGGATTACTCTATTTTGTAATTATCTCATAAGAGCAACACATGATTATTACAGATTTGTAAATAGGGAATTCTTAAGGGAAAACACAGAAAGTCACTTTTTGTCTTGTGACGTATGTATCTTTAATAAAACATCATGTTGTATGCTCTTAAGAAAACTTTCATTTAACATATGTTAAGCATTTTCCTTTACCATTGATAACTTTCTATATTTCTAATGTGTGCATAGTATTGAATCATAAAAATATTCAGTTTACTTAGCCAGATACCTGTATTGGAACATTCACATTGTTTATAGACACTTGCTATTGTAAATAACTCAGTAGAAACATTGTTAAAAATCTCTCATTCCATGATAAAATCCTTATACGTTGCTGTAAAGGACAAAGGGAAGATCCATTTTAAGCGATATTGATCCGCTATTGATGTGCTCACCAGAATTTTTGTACCTGTTTTTACTCTTATGAGAGCCACAAATTATTGTTTACTTTTATAATTCCTTTAGTAAACAAATGTATGTTAACAGTATAAAATTTTTTTTAAAGTATCTCAAGAATAGAAATCACAAACATAAAAATCAGAACTCCCCCAGTCTCACTACTTGGGTATATAAACAAGAAACTCAGAAGCAGTTAATGGCCCCACCAGATGTATAAGACGGTATTTTGCTCCCAACCTCCCTTATACCTTGAAGTGTTGTTTTTTCTCCCCCAGTCTTTTTTATTATTATTAATTGAATATACTGTCCCATTCATTCCATTTTTCCCTCTCAACTAACTTTGAAGTTGCATACTTTATTTTTGTTTCTTTAATGTTTGCTGTTGAAACATGTATTACTAACCTGGGTATATATTCAATTAACAACTTTACTGGTTTCCCAAAGAATGCAAGTATTATACAGGGCAGTAACACTGATCACCCCTCTCCTGATACAAATAATTTTGTCCAGTATTTTATTATCATTGTTCCATATGGCAAAAATTGATTTAGGTTTGCATATATATTTAACATTTTTCTCAATATTTTTTCTTGCATCTCCAACATTTCTTTTCCTCATTCCTGATTTCAAATATGTGTATTCTGTATCTTTTAAGTACTACTCCTGATGCCTATATTCTGTAAGTATTGCAGGATTTCCTTTTACATAGTTACATTTTTTTCAATGGCTTTATCCATTCTCTACAAGGTAAGAGCCGTGCAGACCCAGTGTTTCTCAGAAAGTAGGGTTAATTAATTGTCTGCATCCCTCAGTTTCAGCTACTTTTGTGAAGGTCCTATCTTTTCAGCTATCCAGAGGGGATAAGCTTACTTTACACAGCTCTCAGTCACATTCTGGCTTTAAGGTTTCTTTGGTCCATACAGTCTCAACTAAAATCGTATTTTTTTCCTCCCCCAGCCTTAATCTGTTATTCTTTTTTCTGGTAAATTATTGAATGGAATACATGCGAAAGGAAAATTTCTAGAGTTTAATTCTATCAGAATTCTTCATTTATATGACTCACCCTCCTTCAGGCAATAATGGCATCCTTCCGTGTTTCGTTTTTCCAAATCATAAAACCTGATTCAGAGTGCAACAGTATGACCCACCTTTGTATATTTCCCATTCTTTTTATTTCACTGAATACTTTCATGATGTGGTGGTGGCATGTAGCAGTAGAAGGAGCAGCTATTTACCATGTTACTTGGAAGTTTCCAAACTAAAATTCTGTGGATAACCTCTGAAACGTCATATTACTGGAGCTTCCAAAATAAATAGCCTTTTGATTTTTATCTTTGTTCGTTGTCTTCCTCTCTTCTAATCTTGCAAACTTTTGGATATGGCATTCTTCATAAATCTCCCATTTATTCATTCCATTAACTTTTTAAATTCCAGTATCTACCTCTTTCTGAATAAAACTCTATGTTTTACAGTCTGTCCATGATATCTTTTCTGAATTTCAATTTTACCTGTCCAGAATTTTGTTGAAGATCTACATCTACTTATTTTGTGGTTTCTCAACTTTAACATACTCACATTCTAACTCTCTTATTTTTTGGTCTATTTCACTTGAATTTCCTTCTTGCCATTTCCAATCTGTTTGGTATTCTTACTATTTTGCTTTCACAGGGTCAAAATACCAGAATTAGTTTTGTAGTAAACTTTTGTTTGGGTTCCAAGGCCTACTAATTCTGTATTTTCAATGTCTTCTTTTTTTCTGTACTCACTCTACTTTCCAGAAACCATCACTGCTATTCAGTTCATCATTATATTTAACGTATTAAGGAATAAAAGCCTTCAAGCCAGCTTCCACATACCTGACTGTTTCCTTAAAGTCACCTCCAGGCATACTAAAACACATTCTCTTCTTAATATACACTTTATTT
This sequence comes from Phoca vitulina, assembly GCF_004348235.1. Taxonomy (NCBI): domain Eukaryota; kingdom Metazoa; phylum Chordata; class Mammalia; order Carnivora; family Phocidae; genus Phoca; species Phoca vitulina. The sequence goes on from NW_022589707.1 coordinate 54,877,291, forward strand.
TCCACTTCAAACTTTCGTTTATGTATCTTTAGCCTAGTAAATCCAATTTCTTACATTCTTTGCTCTTAAAACCATGGCCAGATAGATACTAATCACAGCACAGCAAATGTAGTTATGAACTATTCCTGATCCTCCAGGTAGAACACCTTCTACTTTTTTTTTTTAATTCCAAGAACATTTTAGAGACCTTGGCCTATATATATAGTATATTTTTTATGCATCTAGCTTTACCTGTAAGTTTCTAGAATACTGCTGTCCAGTTTGCCACATTTGGCTTTTGAGCACTTGAAATATAAGTCTGACTTCAGATGTGCTGTAAGTGTAAAATGTGTACCAGATTTTGATGACTTGGTATGGAAAAAAAATAATGTAGAATCTTAATAACCTTTTACAGTGACCCATAACAGCATCAAGTATGCTATAGCTTGTAACACATACAGAAAAATGTTTGTAGAAATGTTTACCACGTTGATATTGAATCATTTCTGAAGTCACATAGTTTCCAGCAAAATACGGATAGCTAGGGACGCCTGGGTGGCTCAGTCAGTTAAGTGTCCTACTCTTGATTTTGGTTCAGGTAATGATCTCAGGGTTATGAGATTGAGCCCTGCATTGGGTTCTGCACTGGGCATGGAGCCTGCTTAAGATTCTCTCTTCCACTCACCCTCTGTCCCCTCCCTTCCCTCTCTCTCCCTAAAAAAGAAAAAAACAAAAAAAAAACATGTAGATCATCCTGGAGGATAGAGACTCTTTACTGTTTTCCATTCTATGTGCACAGCATACCAACTGAAGCATCCTTCCAAGCTTGAGATCCTCCCTAGTTTTTCATAATCCTTAGGATGGCCTTGAGGTGGAGCAGAATTTAAGAGCAGTGACTGGTTAAATCATATTTTTGAGGCCTGAAATAACTGTGCAGCTCCTTACATAACAGCCAGGAATTAACTGAGACCCCAAGATTATCTAGGTAAACAAGTGTTACCTGATAATGATCCATTTTGGTTGCTTTGTGTTGCATGAAGTCGTGGCTTTGGTTTATGATGCAAGGAATGTGGACAATCTGACATAGACACACTCTGAAATTGGACTTGTGTCTTTCTGGTATAAATGACCTTGCAGCACAGTTGATAGACTTTTCCCCCTCCTCTAAAGCCGGGAGCACAGCAGTGTCCACTTGAATGGCAAATTGTGATAAAGTAGCAGGAGCAAAATTGCAAAGCATAATCACTGCAATTTTTTATTGAATCGAGCCCTTTGCTCTTTCTCTTGACAGAACAGCTTATTGAATGTGTGTGTGGAAAACAAAGGCAGTAAAGAAAAATACCTTTTTCTTTTCTTTCATTGTTTTCTTTCTTTTTTTTGCCTGAGAATGGAATAGAAAATCTGTCTACTTCCAGAGTGCATTTCTTAAGTGGAAGAACATTTTCAGATACAAACAGACTCTTTAGAAATATCATAAAACTGTGCTGCTCAAGGGCAATTCAGTGACTGATGAGGCTTCTTTTTGACAGTCCGGTCAGCTTGAACAATGGAAGTTTCTTGTGTCCTTTATTCCTGGAAAATGGAGAAATTCCACAAACTAATACATTTTTTTCATTAAAGGTAGAAAGTGATTTTAACAGATGGCTAAGATTTTATTTTGTACATTTAATAATGAAAGATCTGTCAGCTCTAGGTTAAAGTTTTATAATGAACATGGTTTAAGAGAAAATCAGTTGTTCACAATTTAAGATCAAAATGGACATTGGCAATTTCTGGGTTTGAATCATAGCTTTCGTAGGGACAGGATTGAGAATGAGGCTTCCTGACTTTTCTTAGAACTCTCAAATGTAATAATCTTGGAAAATAAAATCCTGAAGTATTTTATTTCATTGACTCTTCATTTTAAAACAGGGAAATGGTATCTTTCACAAAAATGCTTTGGTGAAATTTATTAATTGGATAAATGCCTCAGTTTTCAGATATTGGATTTTAGTATTTGGTGTTTGTTACAACCTGTTCCAGTAGATGATATATTCTGATATAATTAATATTTTCACTTACATTATAATTTCAGCTCATTCTAATTATGAAGACTAGGCTCCTGTCATATATTTTAAATATTCTTAAAAAGAGTGCAAAAGTGAAGTGAATAGCAAGGGTCTTTGGACTTCTACCCTTTTGTAAAATTTTATTTCCTCCTAAGTATGTTTTTCGTTAAGAAAAAGTAGAAACATATTTTGGAATTATATATAATGCCCTTTAACACTAACTAAATACCTCAAACATGATATTAACTGGTTTTCTAGGAGCTATTTAGCATGAATACCATTATATAAATCATTTTATTCTGGAATTTTTTCCAAGGCAAGGAGTAGAAATTATATTACACTTCAAGCTTGGCAGGGTCTTAGTAAGTATATTTTATAGAAAAATCCCTTATTTGGCAGAATAGCTTGAAAAGGCTGGCAGATATTTATTCTTCCTTATTCTCTGGGAATTCCCTACTATCCATTTGAACTTCCTATATTACTGATAAATCTTAAATGCCAGTTGATAAGGTCTTATTTCAAAGAGAGTTGGACTTAGAACAGTTGGGACTACTAAGAAACTAACATTGAACCACTCTTAAATACCCATTAGCTGTCTTCCACAGTTCTCTTTTATTGGCACTCTAATATATATTTGCTAATTGAATGAGACAATTTATTAAGCATTGATATAAAAATAAGAATTTAAAAGGAAGGGGCAGTAAGAAGAGCAGAAGTTATGAATTTCATATCTCGCTTTCATTGCATCTCCAAAGACTATTGCTTTATATATTTATATGGTTCTCATTATTTCATCTTTCAGTGTTCAGGACTAAGATCTTACTTGCAGCTAGGAATACTAGAGTAGGTTACAACATTTTGGAGTATCTTCCCTAGTGCTCTTTAATTCAGTTAAGTGAGTAACATGTAGAAAATAATTGAAAGGCATTAAAAAAGTTATAAAAGATAACATATTTAATTACTCAACTATTGATAGGGTTCACATCATATAAAGAAAAGTTAAAATGCCAACTTATCTGATTTACTAATGCATGAAATACCATCAATTTTAATAGCTACTGTATTTTATGTTTTTTAGGCTCAAATTTTATTAAGGTATGCATTATACAAGTAAAATTGAAAGCACTTTTTTTTTATGGGAAGTATACAAACAACCTAAAGTTTTAAATGGCCTACTAAACAAAAAAATGAAATTAATGTTATTTCAGTTAGTATCCCTACGTAGCAGTTATTTGTACCTGATTTTGTACCATCTGTTTGATGTATTAAAACTCCCTACTGGCTTATAAATTCTAGTTTGAAAAAGAAATACTAATAGATAATTTCCTCATGATCCCTCATCTCTCATAAATCATTGTGAATGAAACAGAAAACCATGTTTTATTGCCCATCCTGTGTCTTTTGCATCAAAAGTACCAGTTCCTGGCGGCCCAGATCATATAAGGATTCTTAATCCGCTGGTAGTTTCTCAAATTCTGTCCTTAAGCTTGCTTCCTTACATCACTGAAGCATGTTTCCTTCCCTGGAAGCTCAGTTCCATTCTCATCCTAGAAGGATACAGTTGCTGCAAATGCACCTGCTGCTACTGTTTGGGCACTGATGGGCTCCTGCTGTTTTGGCATAAATGTTGCATTTACACACCGAGAATAGTTGGCATTTGGGAGAACTGTTATCATGATGATGATGAATTCATGAACCAGAGTGTGTTTTTGTGCTTTGTTTTCTATTCTTCATTCATTTAGTGTCTATTGTAGTGGTGCCTCAAATAAGCATGATTTATTTTCACACTTTTATTTATAGAGCACAGTGCACTTTCAGGTATGCATCCCAGCAGATTTTATTTTCCTGTGTGGTTGGTTTTATCTAGTGTGTATTTGTCACTTTTTTATTATTTTGTTCATGTTTAGATTTCTTCTTGTTTAGAAGACGTATGTGCAGTTGAAAAGCTCAGGTTTTGGGAAAAGACCTACCTAGATTTTAAACTGAGCACCATTCCTTTGTCTGTGATATTGGAAAATTATCCCATACTTAAAGTCTTAGTTTTACCAGGTAGAAATGAGAATAATACTACCTTTTCTTTATAAAATTATTATGATTACTACATTGAATGATGCATCTAATATATACAGCACTAAGAAGATATTGAACAAGTTTTAGCATCCCTTCTATTCCAGAATTTCATTAAGTTTTCCAAATTAATAAGTGATGGGGATAAAATAAGTCGTATCTAAGTTGGTCCTTGGTAGGTTTGGTAAATAAATGCTGCATAGGCCTGTCATTGGAAACTGATTTTCTTTGGGTTAAAAAAAATTTTTTTAGTATAGTTGACACACAAGGGTACGTTAGTTTCAGATGTACAACATAATGATTTAACTTCTCTGTATGTAATGCTATGCCTGCCATTAGTGTAGCTACCATCTGTCACCATAGAGGGCTATTACAATGCCATCAACTATATTCTCTATTCTGTGCCTTTTATTCCAGTGACTTTCACATTCCATAACTGGATGCTCTTATCTCCCACTCCCCTTTATTCACTTTCCTAAGTTCCACAGCACGATCTACAGATCAGTTGAAGTTATAAAACTCTGGAATTTGCCTGAAGTAAGGTTAAATTTGATCGAGACAAGGCTGGTATTAAAAAATCTCACAGTGAGCACTTTGTTTCATAGCATATTTTAAAGGGACCAAGAAATCTGTCCTGTACACAAAGTATTCTTCCCAATAAATATGCCTCATTCTCATCCATTTCCCTAAAATTTGGTGTAAGTTGACCTTGCTTTTATAGGCATATTTTCTGAATGGATATTGGGATATTATTAGTAATTCATAGCACAATGTGAATTATTTTATTAGAATGTTCTATAGGGGGGAATTTGGGTAATAGGAGTTTTAATTAAAGGTCAGGGCACAGATGAGGCATAACACATTTTGGTGATTTTGTAAATTTTCCTGGCCTAGGAAATAACCAGATAAATAAGATCCCAATTTGAGTTTTTCAATTAAGAAAATACACTAAAGTTGGTCAGAAGGCTGATTCATCCTAAAGCAATTCTAAAGGCAGTAGTACATCATTGCTGTACCATTTAGCCCCAACCTTACAGACATTTAGTGATATTAAGGGTCCTGTTCTGTATACATAAGAAAATGACCTCAAAATTTTATCTTGTGCTCCATCTTTTAGGCAATAGATAATGCTATGAGAACAGTGACAATTGGTTAAGGAACCAGTTCCATTACATACATGTAAGAGGATGAGGCTTTACTCTTCATTCAAGGTAGGGAATAGAGGAAGGCTTTGGAAATAATGGGGGAAGGTCTTTCTTCCAATCTCAAGGCCAGGTTGCAGATTTTGAGAATTGGGTCTATCGAGGCAGAATGGGTAACTGTCATGGTGTTACTTTTAGCTACCCTAGTACTTTATTAACATAAAAGTTGTGTGTGTGTGTGTGAGAGAGAGAGAGAATGAATGTGTAAGTGTGTAAGCCTAATGAATCTGACCAGCTTGAATAAGATGAATTATAGAGAAAAGTGATTGGAGCTCTCACATGTATACATTTGACACATTTCCAAAGTTCTTGGCTCCTTTCAGGAAATATCTTTGATTTTTCTTCAGATTTGACAGAGTTTTGCTAGACAACTAATTCAGTAGGCATTTTATCCACCCTTGCCTTCAGCAAATATCTTGTACCTCGGACTCTTGCTTTTGGATTGAAAATGGGTTCCTACTGTTTATATGGGTGGAATTACCTGAAGAAAGGAAGATATTTATGAGAGGTGTATAAGTGTTTTCCAGAGAAACAGAACATACATATGTGATATATATGTGTAGATATATGTAAATGTATATAGTTTATGGAGAGGAACAGAGGAAGAGGTGGAGAGGGAGTGTAGGGGGTAGGAAGCGAGAGAGAGAGAATGGGATAATGATAGGGAAAGAGGGAGGGAGGGAGAGAAACTATTATGAGGAATTGAGGAACTATGAAGGCTGACAAGTCCCCAAATAAGCAGTTGGAAAATTGGAGCCCCAGGAGAGCTGATGTGTAGTTCTATTCTGAAGGACTACAGCCTTGAGACCCAGGAAGAGCCATTCTTTCAGTTCAAGTCCAAAGCCATTGTTTCAATTTGAGCTGGTGTTCCCAGCTCAAGGCAGTGAGGCAGGAGTTTCTTGGTACTCTGAGAAGAATAAAATATAAGCCATAGACTGGAAGAAAATATTTGCAAGTCACATTTCTGGCAATTTGTAACTAGGATGTATAAAGAACTTCTAAAACTCAATAACAAAAAACAAAAAACAATTTTAAAAATGGGCGAGAGTACATTTGCACTTCTGGAAAGGTGGAGGAAACATAATTTTTTTTTATTCTTTCTATGCAGTGAAACTAAAAATCCTGGAAATTATATATAGAATATGTGTAGAGAGAAGATAACTGTTAGTGGTGGAGAGAGCACAGATACTCTGGGGACCTCAGGACCCAAGAAACAACATGGTAGTCAATTTCTTGAGTTTTCTTTTTGCCTTTTATATCCCAAAGTAGGGCCTAAAGTTGGAAATGTAGAAACACCAATAGGCACAGACGAAAGAAAAAAAGTCCTAACAAAAGCTTGCCCTACCCAGGCAAAGGACCAGATGAGGGTATCCTAGCAAGACAAACAATAACTACTCTTATACAAGCCATATACCAGGAAGACAAATGTGGTTCCTTCCCCCACCTCTTCTTCTGACCATGCTGTAGCCAGACACCAATTGCGTTGGTGTCACACAAGGTCAGGTAGAGAGCCAGGACTTTTATCTCTACCGTCCAGTAATTAAACCCCTCCATGGTCTCAATGGAGGCCATTTAAAGGGCTTGGACTTACTCGGTGAGTATGAATGCAGTGTCCCACCTTTCCCTCACTGGGATGTTGTCAGAGGATGAACAATAGAGAGGGAAATAGAATTACATGATTAGAGTAATACATAAATCTTGTTCCTGGAAAAAAATTCACTAATGCCTGCTAGAACTAGCAATATTAAAATAAACAGGCATGGAATACTTATAGTCTCCAAGTGTCCTCCCTCTAAAAATGTATTTAGTAATTAAATTGAGAAAATAATAAGTATGGAATGCAGAGTCCTGGCAAATACCACTTTAACCAAGCTGTCAACATTAACAAGGCAATAATACATATCAATCTCATAGACTCCCTGATAAGACAGAGAAGAACATATCATCTCTGTATGATTCATTAGTCATACAAAATCTAAACCAAATCAGAAGAAAACATCAGATACTCTAAATTGAAGGATATTCTAAAAAATAACAGTGTCATGAAAGACAAGGGAAGACTGAGGAAATAGATAGAACATGAAAGAAACCTGAGAACCAAATGCCATGTGGAATCCTGAATTGGATCATGGAACATACTAGACAATAGAGGAAAACTATGAATGTTGAAGAAGTTCAATGTATTAGTTAGAAGTATTCTAGTAAAGTTAATTTCTTAGTTTTGATAAATATTCTGTGGTTAAGTAAAAAAGGACAAGCTGAGTGACGGATCTCATTGGTTTATAATCTGTCGTACTTTCAAACTCCTACGTGAATCTAAAATTATCACAAAATTAAAAGTTAAATTTAGACACTCGCACCCTAAGCTGGAGAAATAGAACATAATGATTGCAATCAATAAATTGTTTTATTTACTCGTGTCCCATTTCACTGTTTGGTCTCTTTTTTCACTGTGTTTTACTGGTCTCTTTATCTGATACTTCCTAGAAGTAGTTTTGCTTCATGCTATTAACTGTTATAAATGTATACTGGATTCCTGACGTTTTCAGAGAAGTATTTGAGTAACATTATTCCCAAAGGTCATACAGTTTTTAAAAGTGTTCAATTAGTACAAAAAGTATGTCATGTAATTTTAATGCTACTCAAAAGCATTTAGTTTCTAGGAAAATTGCAAAGATACAAACCAGTATCTGCCTCAAAAGTGATATTGTGGGCATTAATTTTAATTCTTTCATTTTTCACTTTGAAGAGATATTTGCATCTTTTTTCCAGTGGCTTCTTTAAGTTGAAGGAATGTTAGATGGACATTTCAGAGAAAAATTAACAACCATCAAGAGCTGGATTCCATTATATTAATATAAAAAGTAAGAAGTTAGCATTTCCCATGCAGTATAAAAAGTTATGTTTGTAAAATCTGAGATTCTCTTATTTTAAGCAGGTCCAGGAAATGATCAGAGCTCATCTTGCAGACTCAGCTAAGCTCAGCTCCAAGATGTTGTTGGCACAGCTCATGGTAATTTTAAGTGATAACACCGTAGTGACAGTTCCTGGTTTACCTTATATTTTTATATTCACCTAATTTAATTCTCATGGCTCGTCTCTGAGTAGCATAAAAGTGTGGGAAAAATGTGAACTTAAGAAAAACCTGAAACCCAGAAATATAGTACCAAGACTGCTATCACTTAAAAGGAACTAAAAAAGGACAATTATATTGGTGTGAAGGTGGGGGAGAAGATGCTACCTGTTTGCTAGGAAAAGAATCCTCTGACCTCTAATTAATATCAAAGGAGGAAAGTGAGTCATGTTCAAGCAGCTAAGTAAAATTGGGAGCTTGTTTGGAGGTTCTAGCAGAAAGCGCAGCTACTTGTATACCCTTGACCGAGGAACAGTCCTCTTCTACCCAGTGCACAGCTTCGGGCGGAAAGTGCATGGAGTGGGGGGAGGAAGGGGACACCCACCTAGCCACCCAGATCAGCCGAATCAACCTTGGCAATCAATGGGGTGACAGATGTAGCCAGATCGCCCTCACATCCGGAGCTAGGTAAAATTAAGGAGCAAAGTAAGGATTTTACTTGAAACTCTTCCTTTGCAATAAGGAAAAAAAAAAAAAATTAATTCAGGTGAAACCTTACTTTTTATAGCTTACACATATTTGTTGATTTCTTTTTCCTTAGCATTTTGTCTATCATTTTGCATTCTTGTCTGAATTTTCCACTAGGATGTGGAAAACAACTGTGCAATTATTTTAAGCCACAAAAAACCTGTATTGGATTTTGAGTACATTGAGTTTGGCTAGGGAGTTTGTTTGATTACGTTGCTGCCAGCTGAGGTAAAAATTTAAGGAATTCTGAGGCTTTTTAATTTTAACCGTTCTAATGAGTATGTAGTAGAATCCCATTTGGTGTTTCATTTGCATTTTTCTGATGACCAGTGATGTTGAGCAAAATTTCATGTGCTTGCCATTTATGTCTCTTTTGGGAACGGTCTTATCAGATAGTTTGCCTATTTTTAATGGGTTTATTTATTTATTTTTGAGATCTAAGAGTTCGTAATGCTGTATGTTCTTTGACAGAAAGTGCATTACAAATATTTTCTGTTATGTGTGAATTGCTTTTTATTTTCTTGGTAGTGTTTTTCAAAGAGCGAAGTTTTAAATTTTGATACCCAATTTATCACCTTTTGTGTTTTTAGTTTGTACTTCTTATTACCTATCTTAGAAATCTTTGCCTACACCAGGGTGGCAAAGGTATTTGTTTTCCTTGGGACTTTGTATAATTTTAGCTTTTATATTTAGTTATGTAATTCACTTTGAGTTAATTTTTGTATCCGGTGGAATTTAAGGGTCGATATTTTTTTTTCTTACTGGAAAACCAGTTGTTGCAGCATCTTTGTTGAAAAGGTTATCATTTCTACCACTGATTGCTTTGTTATCTCTTCTGAAAATCCAATAGGCATGCATATGTGAGTTCATTTCTGGACTCTGTATTTGATACCACTGAAGTCTTTGTCTAGCCTTTAGCAAATCCCAGACAGTGTAGATATATAGTCATTTTTGCAAGCAAGTAGTGTAAGACCTCTTTGTCTTTCTTTTTAAAAAGAATTGATTTATCTTCTCTAGATCCTTTTATTTCCATATATATTTTAGAATTAGCCTTTCAATTTCTAAAAAAACCCCAAAAAACCCAAGCCTATGTTTTTGGATGGGATTGTGTCAAATATATGTATCCATTTGTGGGCAATTTACATAATTATATTTAATAATTTCAGGTAACATGGTGTGTATACACAAGCGTTATACATATGTATACTGTATGTCTAATGTCTACACTACATTGTATAGGTCTATATTATGCATGTGGTATGTAGTTTATACTATAGTGTGTAGCATACTGTATATATACAATCTCTCTTTAGAACTTCTTAAGTTCTTAAAACAAAATTTTGAGAAAATAGTTGAGTAAATTTAACAGAAATTTAATATAAAGCAAATTGGCAAGCTATGTCCCCCTGTTGCTGGCATTTCATAATTTTTTAAAAGCTGCTTTTAAGGTTTATGATGCCAGTGAAAAAATGTGTTCAGAAAAGAAGAAACAATGGTTTATTAGTAGAGGCTAGGCCTGAAAAGAACTAGGGAACAAGGATGATAGGAATTCTCAGAACCTGTCCCTAACCTACACTTTGGCCTTTCATCCCAAAGACTTCACTATTTCTGTCTTTTGTCACACACTGTTCTACTTGAAATCTCCCTGAAGGATTTTTATTTTTTGCCTTCCACATCTTTTTTGTTGCTTTGTGACATGTGGAATACCTAGCTCTTTTCAATCTATTTAAATAGGGTTTCCAGATCCATACTATGTTTAACCTTTGATTGCTCCCATCTAAAGCTGATCTTTATATTTCCATAATCACATTTCTACATTATCACATTATCATGGAATATGACTTATTTGGCTTGGAGATAGGTGCTCATCCATATCAATTTGGTTATTCCATTATATCTTTTCCCTTAAGCAAGTTTGTTGTATGCTGTTATGTACATATGTTTAAGTGTAAAGACAGAAACAAAGTAACAGATAGGTCTTTCTATTCTTGTCATAGTTTTTCATTTCTCTCCATGGTAGACCTGTCTTAGGTAGACTTGGTCAGTTAGAAGTGGCTGTCTGGAGTACTGTATTGGTAAAGACTAGAGAAACCACATCTCTACTTCATGGTTAAAAAGGGGCATAATCAGATAGTGATGTCTATCAGGGGCTTGGGGAGGAGTTGCCTATGCGTCAAACCTGCCTTATATTATTTGCCCCAAATGTGGGCCTATCCTTTTCCTATCTTCCTATTATAAACCTGGTTCAAAAAGTAACAGTAGTGTTATTATCCCCTTCTAGGTTTAGCATTCGTAATATTCTTAGAGTATATAACAATGTAGTCATTAATTCTGGTTTCATGTGAGCATGTTTTAATCATTGCATTTCCAAATGATTTAAAACCAAGCTGATTATATGTATTTATATATTTGGTCTGGAATAGATAGGAAAATAAAAGATCAGTCTTTTGTCACAGAGAGTTTGTAAAGCCCTGGGCCAAAGAGCTTTGATTAACTTAAATGGCATCCCCCATTTAGAAAAGGGTTATAATCTGAATATGAAATCCTTGAAACATGATTCTCAGTCCCAATTATTTTGTGTTAAATTTTTGATGTTATATGGAAATTGTTGTTAGGGACTCACTTTTCCCCTTACCCTCTTAATACCCACATTGTTTCAGGTCTAATGACACTTTGGATTTGCTTTGCTGTTTGCACGCAAAGAAACCTCAATTAGTTTAAGACTTGACAACAGATTTTTAAATGCATTGTTAAAAGAAAATAGTCTGTCCTAAAACAAAGGCTTTTATCATCAGTGTTCATACACAAGTTTTTAGTGGATTACTGGATTCTAGGCATAAAGTCATTGCTACATCATTTAAAAATTAAAAATAAAAGTACAATCGAGCTCTTCAGTGGCTACAGCATATTTTATAGTTCATATTTGTCTAGTTAAAAAACATGTTACCTATCTGAATAATTTTTCTGAGAAGTGAATTATGTGACAGAGAGGTTTATGAACAACTTTCAATTGCTTTGGCATATCTGATAATTAGTGATTACTAGTTTCATATCTTATATCTTGTTTTATCTCTATGTTGTTAAGAAGACTTAAAAATTAAATATATTTAAACACCCATAAGGAAATACATTACCACATTTTATTGTTATAAAATAAAAATACAGTTTGGGATTAAGGACAGTTTGGGATTAAGCATTTGATGATTTTCTCACTCTATTTGCTATTCAAATAAGGACAAAGGGTGTACTGATAGGGCCTTTCTTACTATCACTTCCATATAAAATTTAGCTAACTGCTGTGTAGAAACTACCTTTTATTTATGAACCAGTTTTATTAGGAGCAATGTACTTTCCATCACGAAGTGATTTTAGGTGATAGTGTCATTAAATTTTCAATTTTCTAGGTTTCTCACTAAAATAGTAAAAAAAAAAATCTGTCAAATATTTTGATTCATTTCAAATCTCAACTGGAGAAAAACTGGGCAAGTTGGTCTGTATGTTCTTACCCCTTTTTAAAATCATACTTAGTGTGATTTAGTTCATTCTAGTATAATTTCTTTTTCTCTTGAGTAAAATCTGATCTTTCAGCCACATTTTCTCACTTAGTTCGCTGAACTAAGACATATTTATCAGTCTTTTTTTAGATTTGCTCTTATCCTTTTATTAAATTTTCAGCTAACATAGATTGCATTTGTCACTCGATTATTAATACATTAGTCTACTTTTACAATGCAGTACCTTTTGTATTAATACTTTAAATTCCATGAATGCTTTTAATTCTATGAATCTTCTCAAGATTAATTCTACATTTTTAAAAAAGATTTAATTTATTTATTTATTTATTTATTTATTTAGAGTGCGAGTGGGGGGAGGGCAGAAGGAGAGAGAGAGAGAATCTGAAGCAGACTCTGCGCTGAGCACAGAGCGTGATGCAGGGCTCGATTGCATGACACCAAGATCATGACCTGATCCAAAATCAAGAGTCAGATGCTCAACTGACATTCCTTTTGATGGCTGCATAATATTCCATTGTATATATATACCACATCTTCTTTATCCATTCATCTGTTGATGGACATCTTGGCTCTTTCCACAGTTTGGCTATTGTGGGCATTGCTGCTATAAACATCAGGGTACACGTACCCCTTCGGTTCCCTACATTTGTATCTTTGGGGTAAATACCCAGTAGTGCAATTGCTGGGTCGTATGGTAGCTCTATTTTTAACTTTTTGAGGAACCTCCATACTTAATCTCAGGAAACAAACTGAGGGTTGCTGGAGTGCTGGGGGGTGGGAGGGATGGGGTGGCTGGGTGATAGACATTGGGGAGGGTATGAGCTATGGTGAGTGCTGTGAATTGTGCAAGACTGTTGAATCACAGATTTGTACCTCTGAAACAAATAATACAATATATGTTAAAAAAAAAAAAAAGATAGGGGAAGAATGAAGGGGGGGAAATCAGAGGGGGAGACGAACCATGAGAGACGATGGACTCTGAAAAACAAACTGAGGGTTCTAGAGGGGAGGAGGTGGGGGGATGGGTTAGCCTGGTGATGGGTATTAAAGAGGGCACGTATTGCATGGAGCACTGGGTGTTATACACAAACAATGAATCATGGAACGCTACATCAAAAACTAATGATGTAATGTATGGTGATTAACATAACAATAAAAAATTTAAAAAAAATAAAAATAAAAATAATGTTGCCTGAATTACCTAAATTGAAGCAGACTCCATGAAGTTTTGCTTAGCTTTTCACTGGATTACTTTTGAAGATACAGAACAGAAGAACTGATAACTTTGATAGCAAAGACTAAACAGAAAACTTCATGTCATATTCTGGTAAAAGTTGATTATTATTATGAATAAATGGAAATAATTAAGTAAAATCTAACCAGACTCAGAAAGTCATGTATCTTGGTTTCTTTTTTTATGAAACAAAATACCTGAAGAAAATGAAGGATATACTTTTTCATTTCTTCCTTTAAAAATCTGTACCTTGTTTCACAAACTTAGAGCACAAATAAAACAGAGAATTTGTCATTTATTCCTTTGTAACTATTGAGACTACTTCATGAGGCAAATAGAATTCTTGATGTTTTTTCCTCATTTCTTCAGTTATTTTCTTTCTGTATGTGGGCAAAGACTGCCACACTCAGAAAACAACTTAAAAAGAAATAAAAGGCTTACTGGTAAAGCTAGAGAAGGTAGCAGGCCCATCAGTGGTATAGATATTTTCCAAGATATATTATCAAGGAGGGGTAAGGTTATTAGATCTTAGAAAAGAGGAAAGTGTATGCCTCAGAATGATAGAAATATGTAGGTGATATCTAGTAGAAACAAGCATCATGCAAATTTGGAGCCATAGATTTTGATTAAGGATCACAACACAACTAATGGAAATAGATCAAGGAGAATCTACTCATTTTACTATTAACAAATAAGAGTGAGCCAGCATCATTTCTGGGATTTGAATAAGGAGAGGAAAATAATACAGCATGCTTTGCAAATTACTGCTGAACAGAAGAAAAGAGGGAGAATGATGTTCGAAAATCTCAAAAGAAACATATACTTTCATTATAAATGCCTAAATAAGAAAAAGAGTGATTTGATACTTTCAGTAGAGTACAATAAAACTTGCCTTCTTAAAATGGAGATGATAATGCATAAAGTGTGTATGGAATGACAAAAAATGAGAATAAGAAAAGAGACAGAGTCAAGACAAAAGAAACAAAACCCCAATGTAAGAAGTAAAATTCACACTGAAAGAAGTTAAAAGTAGAATTGATGTGACAGTAATCAATGTGTAGGATGAAAATAAAAAAGAGAACTTATCCCAAATTGTAAAGGAATAACAGAGAAAAGGAAAAATGATCAACATGGAAGACAAAGGAAAGAAAGATGATATGTGGATAAAAGGAAGAATTTATATAATGAATGAAAACAAATATTGAATGCAGATATGCTGTCAGAAAAGAGGAGCCCTGGTAGAGCTGAGAGCTATGAGCCAGGAACTTGAAGAATCACTCCCTAGGAATAAAAATGAGCTAGAAATAGATTCATCACTAAGACTAAAGCTCAGCTTGTCTTTGTAATATCTGGCCCCCTAGATCCCTGGAAGAAACAAAGTATCCTCTAAAGAGAAAGATACTGTCATCCATATCTTAAATATTTTGGGTTAATTTTTAGGTTTTTAGGTAACAGTTGTGGAAAAATTTTCTCAATTTATTATTTTTATTATATTTATTGAGTAGTTCAATTAAAAACAATTATTTTATTCACTGTCACTATCAATTATTCATTTTATTCACTACCATATTCTCCCCCTTCTGTTCTATTCATATATATAATTATTTTTATTGTATTGAATAATTAAATTAGGACAATTATTAATTTTTATATACTATCATTGACTTTGGGATGAGCTCTCAAGAGACGGGGTGGAGAAGATGCAGAGCTGAGTGTTATCAGCATACAGGTGATGAAAGAAAATTTGAAAAGAACACATTTTCCACAGAAAAAAAGCAGAGTAAGAAACAGACTGAAATAGTCTCTCTCACAAAGAGTGGATTTCTTCCTGAGTCACAAATTTATTATCTAGATTGACAGAAGGGTGAATCTAAACAATCTTTTTCAGAAGAACCATCAAAGCCAGTTTGCTAATTTAACTTATTATTTGTGTTGAACAGTCCACCCCAATTTTATCTGATGTCAAGAGGCCAAAAAATAAGTACATTTCTTAATGAAAAGATTCTAAGTTTCAAGTAATTCCCTGCTGAGAAGCACATCTATTCTTTTGAACTTTCATATTGCTTGACTGAATATGCCTGTTATTTCTTATTTTCCAGATTTCAAATAGCTTATTGTAAACTTTAGAAACCATAATAAACTTGCTATATTGGTGCTACCTCTTTCATTACTTGTATTTTATGTATGTGGGGGAAACCTATTAATTTCATCATTTCAACTCTCTTCTATTAAACCTTCCTCCCATGATGTGCTCTATATAATCAAAAAGCCAGTGATGCCAAAACAGTTAAGTCAAAGAAATGAGAGAAAAGTGGAAAATATAATTCAAAGTTCTCATTCCTATGTCGTACTATCAGTTTACATCTAAAGGTACATTACCCACTAGAAGCAATTGTTTACTTTATGTTTGCTATTTGGTCATTAAAACTTCTGTTTAAGTATGTAGGGATCTGTTGGGAACTGTATTTGTCTTTCTCGCTTCCTTTAACTTTTATTGTTTTCCGCGAGAAAATATTGTAGAATGGAGGCAGCTGTCCAAATTGCCAGTGGGGGCTCATTCCCAGAGATTTCTTCCTTGAGCAAAGGAAGCCATTACAGGTGTCATTCACCCCAGGGATTTGTGCCTTGAAGGACCAATGTCAGAAGTGAAATTAAGTGACAGGATAAAATGTGATGAACTCCAATAGTACCAGATCAATGAAAATCACAGCATGCTTTTAGGTAATTTTTTTTTAATTCAAAATGGAGAAGTTCAAAATTAGTTCCCCAAACCCTGGATGGCTCAGTTGTTAAGCGTCTGCCTTCTGCTCGGGTCATGATCCTGGGGTCCTGGGATCAAGCTCCTCATGGGGCTCCCTGCTGGGTGGGAAGTCTGCTTCTCCTTCTCCCACTCCCCCTGCTTGTGTTCCCTCTCTCGCTGTGTCTCTCTCTGTCAAATAAATAAATAAAATCTTTAAAAAAATAAAAAGAATCAAATTTTTTTTCCTGTGAATATTCTAAATTTTCACTTGTATTACTCGTATTATTTCATTTCAAACACCAAAGTCAATAAATCCCATTATAATACTCAATTATAATAATAATTATTTACTCATTAAGAATTTGTAATCATTACTATAATTTTTAAAGAAAGCAAAAAAAATAAACTCAAGCTTTATCAATTTGAAGTAATTTATTTGGTAATAAAATTTTTATATAAATCTAAAATCATTATTTCAATGCTGCCAACATCTAGTTTCTTTTTATCATATTAGCTAGGTTTATGGTGTTTTTTTCTATAGATCTTTTTATCACACCTTTTAAACATTACCTTTATGTAAAAGTTACCTAAAATATTTAAGCTAGGTTTAAAGCAGTCAATATGACTAATATGATAGTTGATTCATTAAAACTAGTAGATATAACAGTGGCAGACTGGTGGTTTGGGCACTGAATTATTAAAGACTATTAATGTTTTAGGATTTCACCTCTGGGTCCTTGGTCATATCTCTGTCCAGACAGCAATGTTTGCAAGCTTTCTTGGCCAGATGGTACAACAAAGAATTTTAGAGGGGGAAAAAACAACAGCAGACACAAACTTTTTGTTTTATTCTTGTTAATTTAATTAGAAGAATACAAATTCCAAACTGTTAAGTACTGATTAAATTAACCTGATCTCCACAGATTGCCATTAAAAAAAAAAAAGAACAAAACTCAATAGGTTAGATTAGATTAGGTTAGAATATGTAAGAAAAATTAAAGTATTCATGATTATCTTTTTTTAATTAAGTTGTTACTTATACCATACAAAATAAGATAATATTTAAATGAGTTTTAGAAGTTTCATCTCCACACTTTACATGGTGTTTTTAAACCAATGAAATTTAAATATAAACGATAGCTAAGTAAATAGAATCTAGCTTTTTTTGATCACTTGCCTCCGACTCTAGAAAGAGTGCTGAACTGAGAATCAGATGACCACAGTTTTGCTCCCAACTCAACTTCTGAATTAATCACTCTTTTATCAAGTATATTATCAAATTATTAAGCAGAGAGATATTAAATCTCTCTAAAATTTCATAAAGATATACATGATACAAAGATTACAAAGTCAAGGCTTTATTTAACATCTTAGTTTTGAATAGTTGTTATTGGAGTTTACTACAAATGCCTTGCTTAAATAAAACCAGTGTGGTTTGTTTAAATATAAAAGTTACTTTCAGTAATCAATATTTAGATTTTTGGAAGGCAGGATTTAAATTTTTTCATTGTTATCTATTGTAGTGGAGCTCTTATTTTAAATAAACTTCTTTGATAAATTGTAATTTTATCTAGCATTTATATTTCAAGAAAGATAAACGCAAAGACAAAATTGTAAATTTTATTAAAACTTTGAGGTTCTGAAGGTGAAGTAAGATAAAAATAGAAGCTGACACTGCTGGCATAAATTTTCAGTGCTAATTAAGTTGTGGTCTGTTGGTTCCCATATGGTTTGTTTGGCTGCCATGATCACTGTTCTGTTATCTCCAGGGCTTTGAAGGAAGCATGAAAATAAGAAGAAGCCCATGTGCCCATGGCCTAATTAGAATTGGGCAGTTAGCCTATGCAAAAATTAAGTACTCTACTTTTGCTTTTTATTTCCCTACATCAAATTATTTTTAAACTCTGTTTTGAGTGAAACATCAAATGTTTCTTCTTCAAGCAAACATCTTTGCCTATTGGTAAAAATAATTAAGCTCAAGAAATATTGATAAAGATCTGTTATGTATAATGTACTGTGCAAGGTAATGGGAAAACAACTAATATAGTCCCTGCTTTCAGGAGGATCTAATAATTTGGGACGTATAGGGATGCAAATACATAATTGTTATAGGTATATATTAGATCATAGTTTTCAAAATGGGGAAAATCATGTTTGCCTAGGCAAGTCAACTAATAAGTGGAAAGATTTCAATAGATAATTCCGTATCTATTCATTGTCTCTTGGGTGATAGGTAAATTGTTAGTCATTGGTAATATACTGTCAGTATTTTGCAGAAGTGAAAATGCCTTGGAAAATTGTTGAAAAACAAATAAAAATGAGCGAAGTTCTAATTATTACTTGAGGGTCAAATAGGAATGCTGGTTTTCCATATTTTTTAATACTTTTGTCCTATAACCACCATATCAAAGGCATCTATTTTAGAAATGCAACATAATAGATAGTATCACATGAGACAAAAAATAAGATTGGTAATCCCTAATATTTAAATTATAAGAAATAAAACCTATGATGTATTTGTTTTCAAATGTTTACTTTGAAAAGATGCTACATTCCTGTACAGTATTTAGTCTTTCTTTGTAGAATCATACTAATTATTTTTGTGACAACTGCTTTGACACTATCAAATATGTATCCTGTTTTCTTTATTAGTTTTTTTTGGGCCTTCCATATTCATAATTATTTCTTTCAATACATCTCTAAATGAATAAGAGGTATGAATCAGTTTTATATTGTAGATTAGTTTTAATATATTTTGTCTTATGTCACTTATGTTTTTGCTTTATAAATGTTGGCCTCCTGGGGCACCTGGTTAGCTCAGTTGGTTAAAGGTCTGTCTTGGGCTCAGGTCATGATCCCAGGGTCCTGGGATTGAGCCCTGCATCAGGCTCCTTGCTCAGTGGGGAGCCTGTTTCTCCCTCTCTCTCCGCCTGCCGCTCCCCCTGTTTGTGCTCTCTCTCTTTCTGTCAAATGGATAAATAAAATCTTAAAAAAATGTTGGCCGCCTATTGTCCTATATAAAATCAAAACAAATTTATAAACTTTATTTTATTTATGGTATGTTCCCATGCTCTACTAAGATTAATGATAAAATACTTCTTCCTCCCCACCCCTCCTTTTGTATATATCCACATATAGTCAATTATATTGTTCTTAGAATTTGCCTATATATTCTTTAATAAGCTTGTACTACAGTTCTTGATTTGTAAACTTTATATGTATTTGTTGATATATTTTGACTAAGTACAAGTGATACAACTAATACATTATCTTCATCTTTTTACACTCTTCCCTTTTAACTTTCTAATTTCATAAGTTCTGTAACATTTGTCATCAGAATACCAATTTGCTTCAGGTGTATTATGGGAACATAATATTGTTAAATAGATTTGATGTTTACCAAAAATCCTATTGCTTTACTTTTCCCAGTTATCTCTTAGTTGACTCAAATTGTTCAGAAAAAGTTTATGGGAACATTATTCTCAAAGCTTTCACATATTTAAAACTCTGGCATGTTGCCTGGGTGCAAATTCTTGGGTTGTCCTTGGTTTCATTTAGGAATTTGTGGAAATTATTCCACTGTTTCTCGATGTTCAAGTTTGATATGAACATGTCTGAGACTGTTTCAAAATTTTCCATTATTTTTGTTTGATCTTTTATGTAGCTGTACAAATGATTTTCTTTTATTTACTGATAATTTTAGGTATGATGTATTTGCATGTTGCCCATTTTGGCTGTTTTTCCCCAACATTGAATTTTTCTACCAAAGTTTAGATTTAAATACACTTGTATCTTAAGACTTCACTTATTTGTAGAGCTGTAAATACTAATTATGTTCTATTATTTTCTAACTTAGCAATTTCCTGTTTGCATGTTCTTTGTTTCTGTCAGGCTTATTTTAATTTTGCCTTAATTTCTGTGATGTTTTAATCTCAATGTCACATCTTCCCTCACTTTACATTATACCTTTGTCTTCTCACCATCTTTTCCTGTACTTTTGCTCAATTCATGAAAGTAATATCTTTATTCAGTTTTGTAAATTCATAGAGAAATTTTTGAACAAAATTTCCATGTATTCCTTGTATTCTGAATGTGAAGGGTTTTTTTGTTTGGAACATCAGGTTTTGCATATGTAATTAGTTAAGATGTGGCCATAAGGAATTAGGGCAGGTCCTAAATCCAACAACTCATGTCCTTATAGAAGGCCATGTAAAGACACAGACACACTGGGAAAATACACCTGACAGTGGAGGCAGAAATGGGAGTGATTCAGGTACAAGCCAAGATTGTTGGTATTGGGAGGAAAAATTTTCCTCTGCCCTTCAAGATTATTCTGGCTGGTCTAGGAATTAAATTGATTTGAGACAGATTAACAGAAGAAAATAAAATTTAATTACATACAGATGGGGAATCCAAATAAATGTGAGTGATTCTGAAAACGGTTGGCCAAATGAGGTATAAGTGTCATTCTGGACTAAGGAGAATGGATTAGGAGTCTGGGGCTTGAAGGAGAAGGAAAACAATTTACAGGAGGTTGAAAAAGAGTAAATGTTTGGTAAACAAATGTTTGTTGGGCCATACAGAAACAATGAGATGGAGGAATTTTAACAAAGAGATTTGCTTGGTTTCCCCATCTCTAGCATATCTAGTTTATACTATACTATACTTGTCTGTGGTCTTAGCTCCCTTTCTGGAGCAGGTCTTCTATCCAAATCCTTTTAGGCATTAGTGGGGGAAAGGTCAAAGGTTCTTCCTGAGCCTTCTGTTTCTCAAAAACTCAACCTAAAATAATGCATATGCCAAAGAGACACACTTTGGGGTGACAAATTTTGCTTACCTATGCTGGCAGCCACTGGAAGTTAGAGGCAAGGAAGGATTCTTCTCTAGAGCCTTCAGAGAGCATGGCACAGCTGACAACTTGATTTTAGGCTTTTAGACTCCAAATCTGTGAGAGAATAAATTGACATTGTATTAAGCCAACTGCTTTCTGGTAAATTGTTAGGACAGACCTAGGAAGCTAATGTATTGGGGAACTTTTTTGTAGTGTGTTTTCTTCATCTGCCACTGTTCTTTTTCTCCTTGCAGTATCTTTGTATACTTGTTACAGCCTCTTTAAAGAAGCAGCTTTTCTGTTCTTTTTTTTGGTAAATTATGGAGAACCAGGGCAATTTTCCAGCCAAAGAGAATTTTTTTTTAATGACTTAGGGCTGTATTTATATATGTTTATCTGTATCTTAAGCCAATGAAGATGTGCAACTGTAGTTTTGCATGCAATGAAAGATTTCCTTCATTCTTAAAGTCATAGGGCCACAACAATGCTTTCAGATATGATTTGCATATGTGCTCCCATTCTCAGCCTGTGCATACCGTTACTGCCACTGCAAACATAGGGTTTTGCACCATGGTTTGGTTTGTGCCTTTTTACCTAGTCTGTGCTTTACAGTTATCAAAGCTAATAGCTACATTTCTGTATATTTTTTTTTTTCCCCTTTGGCTATGAGGTGATTTTTAGAAAGATAAAGGGTGATGCTACTATTGTACCACCATTGTCGTGTAGGAAGTTCTTTAATTATGTAGTTGGCAATTCATTTGATGGTTGTCCAAGTTGAATTTGGTTAAAATTATCCTAGTGGGAGACAGTTTATATAGGGGGTTGAGCATATGGAATCCAGAATCTTGTTGCCATAGATGTGAATTCCAGCTCTATTTCTTTTTGTATCTTAGGGAAAGTGATTTAACTTTCCCTTGCCTCAGTTTGCTCATCTATAAATTATAGTAATAAATAGTTGTCACTTAAGGTAGTTAGAGCACAAAGTGGGTTGTCTATGTAAAAGTGCTCAAGATCAGAGCCTATCATGTAGTAGGTGATATCCACCATTATTATTTCCCAACACGCATAAACACTATATTGTAACATTTCTAAAAAAAAAAAAAAAAAAAAAGAATTCATTCAAATGTATAGACTTGCATGCCCTCTTTTGGAATTTCATTTTTATTGAAGATAAAAAATGATTGCTGTATTCTAGGTGACTTAAAGAGAAGTCAGTCCACTAAATTAATTTTTGTTCATTTATCATTAGTAATGAAGGGGCCTTAGTGTCAAAATTGAATCCATTTTCAAAAATTAAAAACTGACATTTTGTCTGTGGGTATGTTAATTTAAAATCACTTTCGTTTAATTTTCATGCAACAAAAGTCTAATTCTTTTAATTTCTCTATATGTTGAAGATTTCTTCATGATAAAAAGATTGTGGTTTTGGATTCATAATCAAATGATGAATTTTTCACTAAAACTATAGTCATAAGTAAATGAATATGTATATCATTTAGCTCACCATTTAGCATAATTTTAATTCTTAACCAGACTTCATTTTTTTTACAGTATCACATCTTTAAAATTTTTAGTGTTTATTAGCATAATTTCCTGTAATATTTTGTTAATATTCACATGTAGGTTTGCTTAGGATAGGTAAAAGAACTTTTCTCTGGAAACCACCCAGGTATTTGCAAATAATATTTATAATTTATCTATCTTCACTCAGTAAAGCATACTAATTTTAATATATTAAGATTACTTATATGTCATTCCTTTATTCATTCATAATGTTCTTTGAATCCATACAATCATTTTAATCTTTCCATTAAAAAGACACCCTGAAATTAGAGAAAAGGGAGAAATAAAATTTGGTAAGTCAAATAGTGTTTTATAACTTCCTAGACTACAATAAAACATTGTGAAAAGGCTAAAATAGTAAATACTCTGTTATCCCTGCACTTTTAGAGAATACATTTCAGAGTGTTGAGTCAGGGAGCCATTGTATCTCAAGCACCCACGCATGTAAGTATAATTGCCAGATATTTTTCAGAATCACCAAGCCATTCTAATAATATGTAATTAATTGAAAAAATCTTGGAAAACATTTTCTATTTTGGAAATGTGCTGGGAAAATAATCACTAGTATAACTTGATTTCTTACTAAAACTGAAGCATGCTTTTGTTTGGGTACTTTACATGACATTTTTAAAATCCAGTGTCTTTGTTTTTCCTTTTTTTTTTTTTTTTTAAAGATTTATTTATTTGTTTAGGGAGAGAACGAGTGCGGGGGGCAGAGGGAGAGAGAGAGAATCTCAGGCTGACTCCACACTGAGTGCGGAGCCCAATGCAGGGCTTGATCTCACGACCCTGAGATCATGAACTGAGCTGAAACCAAGAGTCAGTCACTTAACTGACTGCACCACCCATGTGCCCCAAATCCGGTGTTTTTCTGGTGAAGTTGGCTCATCTCATTATCTGAGCTCATTTATTCTGATTCTTTAAGTATTTTTTAGAATGAAATTTTGATGTTAAGCCCAAATCCTCTTGGTACTAGATGGAAAAAAAATTACTACTAAATGTCTTAGAAGGAAAAGCAAACTGCTGTGTTGAAATTAGGGTTCCTAACTTGAAATGAAAATTTAGTAGTACTAGGAATTTTTATGTTAGTTTCTCTGACTCACTCCACAATGAATGTGAAATCGGGACAGATCATCCTCTCAGAATAAGAATCCTAGAAACATGAACTCTGTTCTGGACCAAGAAATCTTCTGCTTCTTGGGTAGTCATTTTTCTTTCTAATAATGAAGGGATAATGTCAGTCTTGACTCCTTTCACCTAATGTACATCCATTTGACTTGATGAAGACTAGGTTAATTTTGATTATTTCAAACTGTACTAACATGATTGAAGAATCTATAATGATGACTGAGCAATATTATGCATTGATGCTAATATTACAGAAATGTGAGCACTCCCAACATTTGGCTGATGGCTCATAAATCAGTGTGCTTTAGGGAGAAAATTATCTATTTTATGGATTCTCTTAACTTACGTATGGTTCCTAAATCATGTATACCCATATGTAAGTGGTTATGTAATACTGTCTTTAAATCTTCTATTTAATTGATTAGATTCCATATATTTAGGAGAATGCCTTGGGACTTTGCATTTCATTGATGAGAGAATCTATTTTAAATATTTCCTTGAAAAGTCATGAACATCTGCAAGATAATCTGGAGGCAAATACAGTACCTAGTTTTAACATTATCTTGTATATCTTGTGGCCCTTTTACTTACTTAAATGGTCTGTGATCTAGTTTATCCACGTTATCAGTGTGTTTTGCAATGCTGTTGAACTTCTAACCACCCTAAAATTGTTCTTGGGAGTAAATGAACATTGGGGAGCCTAGCTGGCTCAGTCAGTTGGGCGTCTAATTCTTGATTTAGGCTCAGGTCGTGATCTCAGGGTTGTGAGATCGAGCCACGTGGAGTGCTCTGTCAGATTCCACACTCTGTGTGGATCCTACTTAAGATTCTCACCCTCTCTCTCTCCCCCACTTCCCCTTCTCTGAAAAAAAAAAAAAAAAGAAAAAAGTAGATGAAGATGAATGAAGGATACCCTTGACAAACTTGTGTATTTATAAAACATTCTGTTTAAAATTTTCCTCTGTATTTTCAACACTTGCTACATATTTATCATTCTCAAAATTATAATAATGAAGTGTTTATGCATGTATGTTAATGTACTGATAACAAATCTTTTGTCTTGACCTACTTAAATTGAATTTTAGTCTCAAAACGAAACTCACACATGAAGTTGTGAATAATACTTGAATAAATGGTGTTTAACCCTTGAACAAATGAGTGCTGTTAGAGACACACCCCAAAACTGTAGCTTACAAAAGAGAGAAGTTTCGTTCTTTTTCACATATAGTCCTGTGTTTAGGGGACCACCCACAGATTTCCAGCATGTCTAGATACAGGTTCTGAAGAAATGTTGTCTTTGTATACATCACTTAACTCACTGGTTATCCTCTGGGTTGTCTTTATTAAGTAGTCTCCTGTCAGCTCCAAACTTACCTTTATAATCAGCAATGTCATTGAAAAGGAAATGCCCTTTTTTGACGTTTTTAATCAGTCTAACACTGGGTCTTACTGTTCTGGCTTTCTTCATGAGCTGAATCAAGCACTGTAATCTATTGGAAGAATACTTTGATCAGGCCAGACATGCTGAATTTAGAAATTTTACAACATAATTAAAACTATAACATAATTTTCAAAACCTGAATAGCATCCAATTATATGGATGTACCATACTTTTACTATCATTACTGTTATTAATCATTTGTTTAAAATTTTTCACAATTATGTTGTGATAAAATTGTGTAGGAAGCATTTATTAAAAAATATTCTAGCTTATCACTTAAGGATGTATTCCTAGAAGTTAGAGTGATAAGTTAAAGAATATAAACATCTTGAAGGCTCTTAGTATTTATTATTTTGTAATCTGTCCTTATGTTCATTTTCTCTTTTTTAAAGAATTCTTTATATTTAAAAAATGTTTAACATTTTCTATAATATGTCTTGTCCATAATTTCCCATTTTGCCATTTGCCTTTCAATTTTGTTTAAATAGTTTTCCTGTAAGAAATTTAGGTTTAAGAAGTCAAATATATCAATACTTTCCTTTTGTATTATGTTTAGAAATACCTGTTTCAAAAAAAAAATTTTCATAAATATTGATCTGTGTCTTCTTCTAGTATGCTTATAACCTCCTGTAATGTTTAGCTTTTCAACCTATTTAGAGTTATGGTGAAAGAAAAAACAAAAACAAAAAACAACTATCCCAGCACGATTACTGTTGGGATGGCCGGTGATGGGCAGCAGAGAATTGCACAAAGAGTGAGGCAACAAGCAGGACAGAGTTTATTCATTCTCCAAGGGAGGAGAGGGGCCAGGCATCAAGAGAAATGTCAGCCCTGAGTTTCTGTTAGGCTGGGCCTTTTAAGGGGTTTTGAAGGGTGCAAGAGTGTTGTGGCTGTGCCCGTGGTGGGGTGGGGTGTGGGGAGGGGGTCGACTCTTGGCCAGGTAGAGCAGGAGGCAGCAGGGTTTTTGAGGGACTCTGTCTGGGTCTCATCTGGGATGTGGGTTGTGGTCAGGCTAGGAAAGAACATGTTTTGTAGTTGGGGTCTAGTTTCTGAGAATGGAGGGCACCAAGACCTAGAAAAACAGAGTTAGGGTCAAGTGCAGACACCTGTGAGTTTTGTCTGTAAGCTTGGCTGGGGCAGGGGAAAGGGCTTCGGATAGATTCCTCTCAATGACTTTCCTCATCAATTCAGAATGGGAACTTCAGTGTTGGCCCACACGCGCTTGCATTCGTTAGAGCACTCTGGCTCAAGCTCTCCCTCAATCTCTCTCTCTCTCCCCCTCTTTCTCACACACACACAGTCTGGAATTATTATATATTTTTTTAAGATTTTATTTATTTGACAGAGAGAGAGTGCGCGCACAAGCTGGGGGAGTGGCAGGCCGAGGGAGAGGGAGAAGCAGGCTCCCTGCTGAGCAGGGAGCCCAATGCTGGACTTGATCCCAGGACCCCTGGGGACATGACCTGAACCAAAGGCAGATGGTTAACCAACTGACCACCCTGGCATCCCTGGAATTATTTTATTCCTGTCTGAGAGTCTGATATTTGTTAGAGAACTTTAACCCATTTATTTATGTATATATACGTATGTATTGTCATAACGATATAATTTACATTGGATTTCTGTCTATGTTCGTATGTGTCGTCTTTGCTGTTTTCCATTTTCTGGTATCGATATAGGTACTCTTTTTGGTTATTATTTTTTTTTCTCCCGCTTTATTGAGGTATAAATATATTTTGGTGGAACATCTGTTTTATCTGGTATAAGTCACTCCTGTTCTCTTGTGGTTTAAATTTACATGGAGTATCTTTTTCTATTCCTTCACTTTCAGCCTTGCATGTCCTTAAAGCAAAAGTGAGTCCTGTGTAGGCAGTATATTGTTGGGTCCTGTTTTTGTTTTTATCCCCTCAGTCACTCCGCTTTGTGTCTTTGAATAGAATATTTAATCCATTTACATTTCAAGTAATTATTGATAGTTAAGGACTACTATTGCCATTTTATTTGCTTTCTGTTTTGTAGTTCTTTTTTTCCCCTCTTGCTTGTCTCCCTTTGTGATTTATTTTTTGTTGTTGTATGATTTTCTTGCTTTCTCTTTATATTTTGTGTATTTTTCTTTGTGGTTATCCTGAGGTTTGCATAAAATATATTTATAAGTCTATTTAAGCCAATAACAATTTATCTCTAATTGCATCTAAAAATTCTACATTTTTCCTTCTTACCTCACATCTTTGCTGTTGATGTCACACTTTACATCATCTTTTATTTATATCCATTAACAAATAATTGTAGCATAGTTATTTTTAGTACCTTTTTCTTGTACTTTTTTTTTACTAGTGTTAAAAGTGATTTACATATTGCTATTACAATATTAGAATATTGTGAATTTATGTTTGCCCTTACCAGTGAGTTACATGTTTTTGTGGTGTTACTTAGAATCCTTGAATTTTAACTTGAAGAATTCCCTTTAGCGTGTCTTCTAGGAGGTCCAATGGTGATGAACTCCTCAGCTTTTGTTTATCTTGGAATGTCTTTATCTCTCCTTCATTTCTGAAAATCATTTTTGTTGGGTATAGTATTCTTGAATGGCATTTTTTTCTTTCAACACTTTAAATATGTCAAACCACTCTTCCACATCATGTTTTCCTGATTTTTTTGTGATCTGTGTAGCCTTGTTTTGGAGCCTGTGCATTTGAAGGAGCAAACCTCTCTTTTACTCTTTACAGACTGGTTTTTTCAGGTAAAGACATTCTCCTGTTGGTTCCCCAGGCTGATGGGATTACCCCTAGACTTGCAGTTGAGCTAGATTGGAGCCAGGTCACATGGTGCTACTGGGTCTGCTTTGGGTTCCACGGTTGACAAGCCTATTACCAGCGGCTCAGACAGACCTAGATTCTGTCTGGACCCTGGTTGGCTGGCATTGCCTCTAATAACTTGTTCAGTAGGGTTAACACTGGCCAAGGGTCTGCTTTAGAATCCGCAGTTGAGTCCACAGGCATGGAGCCTATTACCCGGTATACAGATGACTGTGTCTCCCACCCGGTCCCCTGAGAGAGCTCTTTCTGGATCATTTGGTGAGTTGTTGGATAGTCAGAATTGGTCCCCTACTTTGGCTGAGGCTGGAACCAAGTTCCATTGCTGTTTTGGGGTCCATAACCAGGATTTGAAGTCTTCAGATCTATTTCCTGAGGCATGTACACATATGACCCCTCCTGGGTCACTTGGCATTTGATGAGTTGGTGGCAGGACCAAAGACCAAACAGGGCTATAGCATGGGTACAGAGTTGTTTCTAGGTTTGTAGCCATGACCACAGTGTCCAAGTCAGCCACTTTGATGTGGGCCTGACTTATTAAAACAGCCCTACTCAGTCTTGGACTCCACTGGGGTTTCACAGTTTCCTATCCAGTCCCAAATTTCCTACAGAACACTTTTCCATGGATGACTGCCAAATTGTTGTTGTTGAGAGATACAAGTGGGAATCTTCTCTTCTGCCATCTTGCTGGCCATTTTTTTTGCTTTTGCAGGAAAAGTCATTGTCCGTCTTTTTGCTGTTTTTTTCCCCCCTCTCTTGCCCCTAAGAGTACCATTGTACATAAAAGGAATTTCTTGGAAATAATTGATCTGTCTCTTGTGGTTTCATGTCTTCACTATTTTCTTTCTGAAACCAGATCATTTCTTGAACTTCATTTTAACTTTATATATTTCATTTTATGTAAGTAGTTTAATGCAATCTGTTGTTCATTCTCTCTACTACAGTTTATAGTTCAACAACCATGTGTTAAGTCTCCATTTCTTGATCTCAGGTTTTTCTTTTCTGAATGCTCACTCTTTTTACAGAGGCAGTGTCTTCTCAAATCTTATTAAGGTCAGGGGTGCCTGGGTGGCTCAGTCGTTAAGCGACTGCCTTCGGCTCAGGTCATGATCCCAGGGTCCTGGGATCGAGCCCCGCATCAGGCTCCTTGCTCAGCAGGGAAGCCTGCTTTTCCCTCTCCCACTCCCCCTGCTTGTGGTTCCTCTCTCGCTGTGTCTCTCTCTGCCAATAAATAAAATCTTTAAAAAAAAATCTTATTTAGATCATAAATCAGATCTGTTTTTAAGAATTCCTTGGTTTGGAGGGAAGGGTAATTCTGTTTCCTTAGATTTAGGAATATGTTAGAAAATTTATGCTCTGGCATGATTCTCTTTTGTTTAACAATTCTAGTGTGTAGTGTTTTCACATGTCTGTTAATTTTTCTCACTTTGTTGATATTTGTGGTAAAGCCTTAATCACAATTGATAACTGAGATGAGTCCTATTAACAATTTATTTGCATTCCTGTTCAAAGTTCAGACTTAAATGACAGAACATAGGTAAGCTTTTTCTGTGGTGGCTTTATTTTGTCTGACTCGTGATCCAACTGCCTGGTCAAAGTAGAGAGATCATTTAAACAATTGTGGCAGGAAACAGCACCATTTCTCCCTTGTTGTCTGTGTTATTGTCAGAGCAGAATCTCTGTTCGGTGTGCTCTGTAGAATATAAGTAGAAAGTAAGTACAGTTCAGTGTTACTTCCATTCAGGATTATGTTGGACAGTTCATCTGTGTCCAGAGGCTTTGATGAGATACCGGTGTGCTTCTCCAGGAGCCTTACTCTTCCAGGTTAGGGGATACCAGTAGGGTTCAGCAGTGATATCTTTTTTTCTCCAAGTAGCCTCTTTCATCACTGAAGAATCCATTAAGTAGCCCTTCCTTCAATTTCTATCCTCACATATGGAGAAGGAATTCTTCAAAGTTTCAAGTATGTTCCTCATATCCCTCTCTCATTTCCAGGTCTCATCTGAATATTACCTAATGATAATTTCATTCATCCCTTTAGCTGAAATTTGTAAAGAGAGTTGGATGTGTTGAATGAAATTCTCAGAAGTGGACCTGATTATTTTTTAATCTAGCAAAAAACTTATTTCCCCTTTAATTGTATCTTATTGCATTCATCTTATTTAAGTCTTTTAGTATTTTGGAAATATTTTTGTCTGTAATATAATGTATTTGATATCCCTCCCAGTTTAGTTTTATCAGTGTGATGAACATCTATCCAATATATTCATCTAAATTTTTAATAAAAGTATTAAAAGGATTAGATATGCAGTTTATCTTTAGAGTCCTTTTTGAGATTGTCAGCTTTCCTATTATTACTAATTTTCTTAGTTGACCCTGTTCTCCCCTCATAATTTACCATATCATTCTTAAGAGCAGGTTGAGGGACAATGTAACTGTTTTGCTCAAGTTTTAATACATTATACATACCACCTTTCCTTAAATCATAAGACTAAAAGCTTTAGAGAGGAAGTGAGGATAGTGTAGGATATACCTAAAGAATTCATGCTATTTCTAGTGATTATTTCTTCCTCTTTTAGGTGTCCACAAACCATGCTCTTAATTAATTTTAGCTTCTTGACCAAAATTGACATTAGGTTCACCCTTCTGTAGTGTTGAGAATTAAATTATGTCCTTTTATGAAAATCCACACATTTGTTTATATTAAATTGCAAATGAAAGAAAATTAGGGACACAAATTATCTCTAAAATGTAAATTTAGCTTTATCTACTTCAGATACTCCTTGAAAGTAGGATTTTAGAATACTAAAGCTGAAATACTGTTTTCATATCTTCGGCACATATTTGCCATTATACAAATATATCCATATCCTACAATTATACAGATACTACAGAATTTTATAACTGATCATGTTTATTTCTTTGCATGTTTGAGCAGTTAGAATGCTCAGAATACTTGTAAACATCCCGTGTGACTATACCATAGACTTGTATATATGACTATACCATAGTGCATGGAGCGTTGCCTTAGTTCATGTAAGTATCTTACCCTCCTTTTCATTTTGACTCAGTTTCCTCAGTCATCTTTAAAAAAAACAAACAAACCTTATTACCCTTACTATGTATACAACTTCAATATACCTTAAATTATTTGTGGAATATGAAGGAAATGACTGGGTAGGTAGGTAGGTAGGTAGATAATATGAGTGAATTAATTATGTTAGGTTCTGAGACCATTTCCTAAGATTCCATGTACACAGAAAAAGCCAAGTGAAGATAGTAACAAGTACATATACGACATTAGCTTGGAAAAGACCAATAAAATGAGGAAGAACAAAGGTAGTATTCGGTAACAAAGGATCTAAGAATTGTTAACTTGGATTTGATTTATCCATTCATTCTGTTGTCCTTTTTTTGGTAATATAAATAGAATTAATTGCAAATATAAGTCCTAGTATGCCTCAAATCTGAAAATACTTTAATACTTTTCTACTTTGATCATGATACTGACATTTCAAATGCCCTGCTCAGAGGATGGACCAGCTAAATAGTTAAGCTTAGACACCATTTGGATCATGTGTATGGATCTTCAATCAAATGACTGTCACAAAATTATTGCTCTGCTTGAACAAATCAGTGTCTAAAAAGGGATCTATGACTAACCTGGGATAATGACACTGTTTTTTAAAAACTGTTTGTTTCCGGGCGCCTGGGTGGCTCAGTTGGTTAAGCGACTGCCTTCGGCTCAGGTCATGATCCTGGAGTCCAGGGATCGAGTCCCGCATCGGGCTCCCTGCTCAGCAGGGAGTCTGCTTCTCCCTCTGACCCTCCCCCCTCTCATGCTCTCTGTCTCTCATTCTCTCTCTCGCAAATAAATAAAATCTTTAAAAAAAAAAACAAAACAAAACTGTTTGTTTCCTAGTGTAATTATTTGTTATAAAGACAAAGCCTGACGGATTCCACTCTCACTTATTTATTCATTTTTTAAAGGCACTTTTGAAAATTATGGAACTGAGGCTCCTAGTTCTGAAAAATGAATTCATCAGGATTTTAAAAATATCAATTAATTTGAATTATTTTTATAAAAACTCATAAGAAGATATTAGGTGATTTAGAAATGAGAATAGATCAGTTCTCTAGGCAGTTTGGGTTTGTTGATAAAAAGCACATCCCTTTCACTTTGTGGAAGACGCTAAACCCCGTAGTGCATGCTAACGTGAGTTTGTTCCCTCTCTGTGCCCAGAAGAATCATTATATTCAGTAACTGAAGTCTCATACGCCCTTGCTCCTGTTTACCCCATCTTGTACCACAGATGGAATAAATGGGCCTGCAATTCCTTAGGGTTTTAAAAAATTCACTATCATAGTGTAGAAATTGTGGCTGCACCATTGACTTCCTACTCTAACAGCCTGGTTTAGTGTGTCATCTTAGATGTAAAGCCTGCATAGATTAAACCCGTAGCTTTGCTTAAAATCTCTTTATGGACTGTTAATCACCAAAGCAGAGAATATAATGGATTGCAAATATTTACTAGATTTACACTTCTTTATACAGCTGTGCTAGATAATTTAATCAAGGTTTGGAAGGCAGTTTCTCCCAAAGAGTCTTGTAATTCTGAATTTAAATAAGAAAAAAATACCTGGAAACGATTATGTATTACAGTGGTTTGGATTGTTGTCCATTAAAAAAAAAGGTTTTCATTTATGACTAATGGGTAAAAACTGTAAAAACAG
This sequence comes from Phoca vitulina, assembly GCF_004348235.1. Taxonomy (NCBI): domain Eukaryota; kingdom Metazoa; phylum Chordata; class Mammalia; order Carnivora; family Phocidae; genus Phoca; species Phoca vitulina. The sequence continues at coordinate 54,910,184 of NW_022589707.1, forward strand.
ACTTAATATTATCTACTAACTGCATAAAATTGCATGCTTTTTTTTTTTTTTTTTTACTGTGTGTCTACAAAAAAGCTCATTGAAATCTTTCCCATGGGAAAGCAGGAAATTGACAATTCCGTTCAGAGGGCAGAAAAACAGAATAAAGTGAATGCAAATCATAGGGAAAGGAATGCCACAGTTTCACTGATAATGTTTTACTTGGCTGATGAACAGAATATTCATTTCAAATGCACTAACATATACCATATCTAGTTAATTAAAACCTATCTCATAGATGAGCTTCTCCTTCCCAAATATACATTGTTTTATTTAATGTTTCTAAATTACTTGGTGAGAATTCTTACAGGGGAATATTTAGGCAGCTGATGATGTCCTGATTTGTCATTTTATTGAATTTGCTTCTTTCTTCAGCCAATCTCTGTTTTGAAAACGCACAGCCTCAAACCCAAACCAGCTGTGTAAGTGAATCCTGTAGGAGAATCCATATAAGGAAGCAAAAGGCTCTAACAATAAGTCACATGTAAAAACATTTACCAGTGATGATGATTAAAATGAAGTCTGTAGGGAGGGGATTATTTTCATAAAATCTCATTAAGATAAAATCAGTGTTAGCAAACAGTTGTTAGAATAAACTCTAAAATCCTCACAGAGGGCAAGAAACCTTGTACTCCAAAGGATAAAAAGCCATGTGACTTTTATGATGAAAACTACAATGTTTGGGAACTAAACAGTATGAGTATAGGATTCACATATAAGGGGAAACAAATTTAAAAGAATACAAACTGTTATAGCAGATTTGTGAGACATTAAATATTTAATGATCCTGTGTATATATCTACAGAAGGATCTAAATACCAAGATGAAGATCCATGTAATGGACATATATCTTGAATAAAATTTAAGAACCAATTACACAACTTTGTGGCATATACACCAATAAATGTGCTAAGTCGATAAGAAAAAGTCAGGTTAATTTGAGCTAATACTCTGTTCTTATACTCCAGCCATTTATTTAAAGTATATTTCAGAAGAATAGAGGCATAATAGCTATTTTACAAAGGTTCTTCGCATGGAAAGAAAAAAGAGACTGTGTAATTAAGGTCCAGGAACACAGTTAGGGCCTTGAGGGATGAGATAATCATGGGAGCAGGGAGGCTTTTATGCCATTTCCAAAGGAACCAGCATGTGGTGTAGTAAGCCCCTGAGATTACTGGTGATAAGTACAAAATGAAACCCTCCCCCCCCCAACATTATTGGGAGGGAAACTGTTTGGGGGCTGTTGGATGCTTGACTAATATTCCTGCACATCTATAAGCCCAGCTTTATTTTGTCACCTGTAAATTTACTTTCCCTACCTCTGGCAGAGACCTACATTCCTGCTTAAGAAGGCATGGATTTGGAAAAACAAAAAACAAAACAAAACAAAACTCAGAGCATGTTTTAAAACAAATTTACTTTAAGGACTGGCCTGTGAAAAATAAGGAAAGCTTTGAAACAAAAACAAAAACCTGGAGAAGTGTATTATTTTTAATAGCATATAATGTAATTACAGCAGCATTTGGATTGTCTTTATTTTGAGATCTTGAGAAGCAGTCTTTATTCTAACGTATTACTGTATCAGCCATGATTTGTAGATTCTCTTGGAGAGTCACAGTTGCACATATTCCATCGTATTTGTGTTTTCATTAGAGTTGTCAAGTCATGTGTCCAACTATTTGGCTGGGAATATAACTTATTCTGGGTATTGGTAAGGTGACTTAAATTTTGTTTTCATTATCCCTCTGCACGTTGCTTTAATTCCAAGCTGTTAATGCCAATCTAACTTACTCTTGTGTATTTAAGTAGATTAAAGACTATTTAAGATGAGTATTTGGAACGACGACGACGTGACGCTTTTTTAGCATTCTAGTTAATCTGTGCTTGGCAGTGCTTCTGCCAATATGGTGTGAAACCTCCTTCTGATGGCTTTGGGGGGCAGACTACATTGTAACACTAAAAGGATTAAGGATCATGTTAACTCTTTTGTTCCACTATTTAAGCTTATGAGAACTTTGTTTTTCGTACAGCCTATTGATTGTCCTTGAATTAAATCCTGTCTTAGTTTTAACCTTGTTTGTAATACTGAGATACTTAAGGATGGAACTGAAATAATCTTGGCACAATAAAGCCAGGAACACAAGCACAGATACACAACTGTATTGCATCTGTATTCTCAGGGTGGAGGAAGGATAATAATTTTAAGGAGCACTGGATAATATAAAGGTTATCATCCAACTATCAGAAATCAGAAGTAGTATTGTTTAGAGGGCAGATGAGGCTATCATTGACTAGCAGTTCCTGTGAGCTTTTCTGAGGATTAAGAGGAAGTCACACTGATGAGGCATTTGAAAACAAACATCAAATAGAAGACAGTGAAAGACAGTTGGCTTTCTTCCAGGACTGTGACAATTGGCAGCTAGGATTCTTTCTTTGTGAATTAATAGGAGAAAAAGAAAAAACAAACAACAACAAAAAAACCCTTACTGATAAAAAGATGTGTCAGATCTGAAGGAGACCATCCTAAGAGGGTGAGGTGTGATGAGTTGCTGTAAAGGCTAAAAAGGCCAGAGCCTTAGTTGGGTCCATGTTAAAAAACAAAACAATGAAATGTCTTTTTGTTGTTCAGTTGATGAAAATCGAGTATGGGTTGGTAATTAGATGATAACAGAGAATTAGTAGATTTTAAAAATGTGAGATGCTACACATTTATGTAGGAGATTGTTTTTCTTATTTTTAGGAGTTGAATCCTTAAGTATTTAGGGTTAAAGTTCCTGTAAGTTACCACACAGTAGTTAAACAAGAAAAAAATAATATATACATATTGCAGGAAATTAGCAGATATGGTAAAATGGTAAAAAATTTTTGAGTTGATTCTAGGCAATGGATTAGAGATGTCCATTATAATTTGTTCAACAGTCCTGTGTGTTTAAGGTTATAATAACAAAATACTGAATAAAATCTGTAGATTTTACAAAGAAGCATAGGAACCAACTGAAAAAGATCCAAAAGGCCAAAACCAGAACAGTCTGAGAGAGAAAGTAGTATCGGATTATAATCCAAAGTATAAAATGTCTTTGTGCCTATATTGATACAAATAAATGTTTGGAAAAATTAATAAATAGGGGAGAAGAGACAAATATCCCATACAGAAGAATTCCAAATAATTTATATAGATACTCCACCCTCAAGGGGAGGAAGCAGAACTCCCTACACCTCAGGAGTGGGCCACACAGAGTGATTTTCTTAAAAGAGTACAGTATGCAAAGGGGGAGCAATAAAGTCTATCCTAGAACCTGAGAAACACTACCTCAACCAGGTGGTCACGGTCAACATCAGCATTCATAAATCATATGGATGATAGATAACCTTGGTATGATGTAATAAAAATGGTACTTTACATCTGTGATCTTAATTCAGAACCTACTGCTATGAGAAAAACATTGGGCAAATTCCAGTAGTCACATAGCTTACAAAAGATGTGATGGAAACAAAAACTTCATTAGAACAGAAAAAGTTCATTAAGGAAAAACTAGGGAAATTTGATTATATAATAGACATTAATAATTCATCAGTATTGGTCTGCTACTTATATAATGCTAATATAAAATGTCAAAAGGGGAAACTGGATGTAGGATATATGAGAATGCTCTCTACTATCTGTTCAATTTTTCTGCAAATCTAAAAGCTTCTGAAGAATGATCTTTTTAAAAATTACCAATTTTAAAAAAGTGATTCATTTTTATGAATTTACCTTAAAATTACACAAATGATTTTAAAAGTGAAATATTAGAAAAAATGAAACATAGTTCAGTTAAGTTACAGTGCAATTATGCTGTGCAGCAATCAAAAAGTATGTTATAGGAGAACTTTAAAATAGTAAAACGTCCATGAGCTACTGTACGGAAAAAAATGGATTACCTCAACTTGTGTAGTATGGTTCCAAATTTCGTTCAAGACATTATTTTAAAATGTTGCCTTGAGAAGTTATATAATTAGTTTTCTTCTGCCTCATGCTATTGCATAAAGTTGATCCTGGAACATCAAGTGTTTTATGCTGTTGGCATTACATATTCTTTATTTGATGTGGATGGCTGGTTGGAATGTTAAAGACTTTTAAGTATTTGCAAAATTTAAAAAAAGTTTGGATTTTATTTGTATTTTGTCATTCATATTTTGAGTGATATTGTTTAAAATAATTATATTTTGCTTTATGGAAAATTTAAAAACATAAAAATTTTTATAAACAAACATATAAAAGTTTATATGTTTTTGTTTTTATATGTTTTTAAATTTTATATATTTTAAATTTTACATAAAGCGAATCCTGCTGTTAGTATCCTCTTGTGACTTAACCCATTATATATTTGAGATTTATCCATGTTTGTAACTAGAATTGAAATTAGTTGGATATAAATATACTACAGTACTTTTTATCCCTATTCTTGTAGAGAAACGTAAAGTGTATGACCTCATTTAACCTGAAAAAGTATAATAAATTCTGTTGTTTTCGAATGTAGCACTCATCCCATGCTAGAGATAAGAAAACTGAGGCATAAATCATTTAAGTAACTGGCCCCCATTCGAGCTGGTGAGTGCTGAAGCTGAGGTGTGAACCATGTAGCAACACAAGATAACACACTCTTAAATGACTCATTGCAGCGTCCTCCTTCACTGATGCTTTAGTTAAGTAAGGTTTAGGGATATTGCAGTAATGAGTGTTGGTATCTTATGGATTTCCGAGGATTGAAAAGAGAATTGAGGGTTATAACAGATTAGTATAGGTAAAACTAAGAAGGTAATTGGAATTAAGTTATAAATACAGCAACAAACTGGATTCTTTTCCATATCCAAAATATTTATTTCCTGACCATTGATTTATTAGCTGAACATCGAAAGTGAAAATCCAAGTTCAACTCAGTTCAACAAATACCCAAATACCCAGAGTGCTGCTTCTGTGCCAACCTCTCCCTGGGAGATGTGAATTGGAATGTGAAACACAGTAACAACTCCCAGAGTTCACAACTGACTATGGAGGCAGATAAAAAGAGTTCAGACCTGGACAGAGCATGACTCACCTATAGGGGTCATGTATAGGACCCACCCACTATGGGTCATGTAACTCAGACTAAAGATTAGGAAAGGACCCCTAGAGGAGAAAAATTAATAGACTTTGACAGTATAAGTAGAGGTAAACCAGATAAGGAAGGTGATAGTGTGTTTAAAAAAGAGGAGGTGTCATCAGCACAGACAAAGGAGGTCTCAGTTTGATCATTGTGCTTGAGGGACCAGTGTCTTGGGTGCAGAGTCATCAGTGTTGCAGGGAAGATAAGGGGAATGGTTCTCTACAAGTGGATGAGAATAACATGATAAAGATATTAAAATGTTGAGATATTTTCCTGAAGACAAAAAGAAATGGTGAGGCGTCAGTGGATTTGATAGAAGCATTGACAGTGTATTGCAGTGAGGTGTTCTGAGGCTAAGAAGTCCAAAGCCAAGTTAATAGAAATTGGCTTGGAGAGGAAGGGCAACCTTAAGAAATATAAAATGAGCAGCTTCTTTCCTAATTGAACTTATACTTCATGGGGGGGGGGGGATGAGCATGAACTTCTTGAAAATACTTTTTTATAATTTCAAAATCTATAGTTTTCGTGTCTATTTAGATTTACAGAGCTTTATATCCAGTTGCCCGCTTATGCTATTCTCCCACATGTCTACATTTTATGCATAGCCAAAATGGCCCTCCCATCCTTTTTCTCCAAACTGCTCTTCCTCCTACATTTTCCGTCTTTCTTGGATAAACATAGAGGGAAATGAGTATGATTGAGAGTCAACAAGAAAAGTAATACCACTTTTAGAGTAGAAATTTCAGTGTCTTGTCTACTGAATGAGACATAGTCTTATTTAAATTATTTCTATGTGGAAATTATATAGGCAGAAATTTTAGTAGAAGTGAGAAACATTAATATGAGGGCCGATATACAGTTTGTCTTAATAGTGAGAAAAAAGTTTCTCCAAAAATATGACTTACAGATAGATCTTAACCCAAAAGTCTTTTTCTTAAAATGATTTTTCAAAGCTCATTAGCTAAATTGATGAAACCTTCATTGAATGTAATATCTTTCTGTAAAGGTATCTTGTTAATTGAAAAATTTAGTTCTCATTCCTAAGTGTACCTGTTCATCAGACTCATCAATAAATATATATATATTTTTTTTTACCTAGAATAAGGCCGTTCTTTTCTTCCAAGGACTCTTTTTGTCTGTTCCCTACAAATGTTAACCAATTAATTACCACTTAAGGTTTTCCCCCTTTTGGGGGAGAGTGTCTTCCATAATATATTTGTCTCTTCCTAATAAAGCAATTTGATATTTTAAGATACAAAAGTACAGTCGAAAGGTGAAAGGGAACAATGGGTAGGATAAAATGTGGTGAGTGTTAAAGTGGACAATAGGGGAATGTTTTTATTAGAGTAGAAATACTGTATCTTACAACTGAAAATGCAAATTATGCTGTACCATAATGTCCCTTTCAAACACACAAGATAAAATTTGCATATCTAAATTGGATCAGGCCGAATGGGTTTCCCTCGTCTCTCTCCCTTGAGCAGCAATCAGCCTGGAAAAGCCTGCAGGTGATCCCAATAGTGAGTTAAAATCAAGAGTCTTCATGTATGTGTATATATATATGTGTGTGTATACACACATGTATGTGCCTATAGGTATGTATGTCTAAATATAAATATTCAACTTATTTTCACTTTAATTTCTTAGTAGCTGAAAAAATTTTCAAACTCCTTTTGATAATTATTTCCTTATGTGTATTTCATTTTTGTATATTTTTCAAAATCTTCTTTGTATGCAATGTTCACATTGCTATTCTTTCACTAGTATTTCTCTGTTGGTTGACTTTGAGAGTGTGATAAATATTTGAAACTTTGAGTTGCAAATGAAATTGTATTTATGTATTAATAGGCTATCCTTTTTCTTCACTCATCTTTAAAGAAATACCTGAAGTATCTAAGAAGGATGAACTGTATTTTACTGGGCTATTTGTTATCCAAAAGTATCTACATAATATTTTTGAGTTGAAATTCTTACTCAAATTATTCATTTTTTGGTCCCGTTATTCATAGGTATGCAATTAATGCATGCAATTAAATTTTGCAAATAATCCACTATTCAACATACAGAAAGTTGATTGAACAATGGAATATGCTTAAATTCCTGTATTTACAGATATTTGTATTACTTTGATTTTTTTGAGTGGAATTAAAATTATATTATTAGATAAAATGAATATAATGTAGAAAATTTTAAAGATTTTATTTATTTATTTGAGAGAGAGAATGAGATGAGATAGCATGAGAAGGGGGAGGGTCAGAGGGAGAAGCAGACTCCCTGCTGAGCAGGGAGCCCGATGCGGGACTCGATCCCAGGACTCCAGGATCATGACCTGAGCCGAAGGCAGTGGCTTAACCAACTGAGCCACCCAGGCACCCGTATAATGTAGAAGATTTTAGTTTATTAGACCATTACCTCATTATCAGGACTTGAACAAGCATTTCAAATCAAACCATCTGACTGTAGGTGCTAATAAAAATCAGCTCTAGATATTTTTGAGGGTGAACATGAACCCAAAGTCTTCATAAGCCAATGGTAGTCTTATGCCTATTTAGTGGCTTTTTCCCCCCATTTAGTGTTTCTAAAACTTGGATATGTTTCTATCTTTATAATATGTAAGATGCACATCTATTGTATTGTATTTGTGTATAGGGATTGTATCTTTTACCCAAATGTCATAGAATGTCATAGAAGTCATAGAAGTCTTCTTATCATGTCCATTTTTTTTTTTTTTATAAGAGAGTGAGGGAGCAGGAGGGAGGGGAGGGTTAGAGGGAGAGAGAGAAAGCATGGAGCCTGACACTGGGCTTGATCTCAGGACCCCAAGATTATTACCTGAGCCGAAATTAAGAACTAGACACCCAACTGACTGAGCCACCCAGGCGCCCCTTATCATGTCCATTCTTGATTATTCATGGATAAAACATCCAGTTTGTAGGCAGTCCATACCCTAAGTTTCCCAAGTTTCATTCCAATTTGTCCTTTGCCAAACTTTTATTTGGAATATCACTGAAATATATGATCTCACTGATATGAGGAATTCTTAATCTCAGGAAACAAACTGAGGGTTGCTGGAGTGGTGGGGGGTGGGAGAGATGGGGTGGCTGGGTGATGGACATTGGGGAGGGTATATGCTATGGTGAGTGCTGTAAATTGTGTAAGACGGATGAATCACAGACTGTACCTCTGAAACAAATAATACATTATATGTTAAAAAAAAGAAAAAGAAGAAGATAGCAGGAAGGGAAAAATGAAGGGGGGGAATCGGAGGGGGAGATGAACCATGAGAGACTATGGACTCTGAGAAACAAACTGAAGGTTCTAGAGGGGATGGGTTGTGGGGGGAAGGGTTAACCTGGTGATGGGTGTTAAAGAGGGCACATATTGAATGGAGCGCTGGATGTTATACTCAAACAATGAATCATGGAACACTATATCAAAAACGAATGATACAATGTATGGTGATTAACATAACATAATAAAATAAAATTTAAAAAGACAGCTGCCTGAAATAAAGTAGAAAATCTCTAATAAAAACCTAAAAAGAAAAAAAAAAAGAGTGGGTGGAGTGTCTGTTTTATTTTAAATGGTCATGTGTATATGTAAAAAAGTTAATAAAAATATTCTCTAAAAACATGTTTTGGAAAGCAAGAATTTCCTAATTTGAAGAAGCTTTCCAGGAAATAAAAACACGAAAGGCAGGACTACACCAGTGCTGTTGTTACCATTATTTAAGGTGGAGTTGATCCTGAACAAAGCTGCATATTTTATTTTTTGAGCACATTCACCAATGTTTTTGTACTGTATCTTTTATAATTGATAATAGTGCCTTTTACTGCTATCTACCTGCCCTCAATTCCTCAGTTTAGTTCCTTTCTTTTTACATTTCTCTCCCAGGTAATGAGAAGCATTAACAGGAGTCTATATAAACAAGTGAGTCGCAATTTGAAGATATTTAGGTCTTTAAAAGGGCAATATTTTAGGAAAATGGAGATTTTTAATCATATTACATACTTCGATTCCAACTATGGGGCATATTTAGTAGATACTATTCATGACAAAGGCGTATAACTTATTGTTGACAGTGACATAGACTTATGTTCATATATGTGTATTGCCTTAGTTATAGAAGATATACTACTTAATTATATGTAATGTATGTGTAACTATGTATATTTTTCATATCCATTTGTATGTTTGTATCTACTGACTGGTTTCTAACTATTAATGTGGGTACTGACTTTTTAAATGAGTTCTAGTTTTTTTGGCACACAGAAATCTCCATTTTCTCTGCTTGCTCCAGCTCAGCTCTAAGTTCTGAACAAATGGTCAGTATCATTTGCTGGTTATTTGAAGAAATATGTAGAAGCAAAATGAGATTGACAAAATTTTGAAATCTTAGGAAATCAGCTATTGCCGAAGTAAGATTTTGTTAAATATTTTGGTGTATAATTTGGTAATATCTGATAAAATGAAGCCATGCATGCTTGTAACTAAGCATTAATACCACATAGGGATGTCTAGTGGAGAGAAACTTGCATGTTTGCACAAGGAGAGGTATATAAAGTTGTTCACAGTAGCCTTACATTTAATAGCAAAATAGCTGACTCCATCTAAATGACCACCAAAAGGAAAACGTAGAAATAAAGTATATGTTTATTCCATAGATTTTAAAATGAATAAACATTACTTTTCAGCTCTGTTAACACACATTGGAAGGTATAGTAGTTTGAATCACACAAAAGCATACCCTGAGACAAAGCTTTAAAAGTGCAGGTAGTTTATTTGGGAGGTGATCTCAAAGAACACCAAGAGGGGAATGGAGAAATGAAACAAAGTATGTGTACCAAGTGAATTACAACTGTGAGTAACTGGGTGGAGTACAGTCCTGTGGGAGAACTCTGGAAGACCATGTGGGACAGGCACTTTTGATATCTGACTTAAGGGACCAGACATACCAACTTCCATCCATCGCTTGTTAAGGGCTGCTTGGGAGGAAGGGAGTGGTGTATTTCTTAAGACTTCTGGCCCACTGCACAAGGGCGGGTAGGTAGACTCTAGTGGTCAAAGAGAGCCATAGGTAAAGAGATGCAGGTGTTGGTAGTTCTGAGTCCTGGCCATGATGAGTGTCTGGGGGATATGGGGAGAACCTGATCCCCATTAAATTGATGAAGTGCTTGCTGGTAGGGGTTAATGGGTGGAAAGGAATGGAATTGGGTCTGCAAAACAAATTCCATTTATACGATTTTCTTAATAAAAATATTTGATGTGAATATGACAACATCTTAATAATTTTCATTCTGGTATGTGTGCACAGCTGTTTGTGATGGCATTTTAAAAATAGTTTCCTAAAATTAAAAAAAAATCTGAAAATAAAGTAGGATAAAAAAGCCAGTTAGTCTTTTGTGATTCCATACATACTGAAAGGCTGAGAATATAGATATGAATTATGCACTCCTTGAGATCTGGTAACATACAATTTTGTTTACCAGGAGCTTACACAGAATCTTGGAGGGAGTTTGTAAAGTAAATGACAGAATTAATTAATTATGATTCTAGTTGACAAAGCCATGTCTCTATAGGCATTCTAGGCCAGCTATGAGTCAGCCCTTTTTTGCTTTAGTCACCATCAATGTAATTGTCTTTAATTTTTCTGATGTACTTTGGCATTGACTGGTGAGAAATGTAATGTCCATTTTTAGTATATAATACTGGCATCTAAAAAGGTATGTTCCTGGATAATTACAGACATCCTCCAGTGATGTAAATAAACAAGATTGCAGAAAATTTAGGAAGCCAGTTATTTGAGAATCTTGTTAGAGCTCCAAATAGATGACAGTACGTCTGTGCAGAGGAATTTATCATTTTTCATTCCTTTGAGAAAATCCTCTTAGACGCAGTTGTGAAGACACTATAATCTCAGTCCTTGTGCAAAATTGCCAAAGAACAGTACATGTCGTCTTCCCCTTTATTGCTTATCATACAAAGGTAATATCCCTGCCAAACATTTCCTCTGAATATTAAGTAACATGCTGGGAGACAAGTGAACTATGGGCTAGCCCCATTCCAAAATATAACCAGGAGATATCCCAACAACTCATGAAACCTCTTTAAAGCCACCCTTAGGCAAAACCTACTTTGGATGAACCGGTCCATGCTGTGTTGTTTAACCAGCACAAACTGAATTTTACCAGCCTTACAGCTAGCTATTCTCTCAGTAACCAAGGGCCATAATAGTATTTGGTGAATACTCAATATGTGTTTTATTTGTACTTTGAAAGGAAATAAGAGCTGATAAAACCAAAATGAAAAGGCAGGAAATGGAAGTGCTTAACATTATGTAGAAATTTCACAGAAAATATTGTTTGAACTGAAATTAAGAAATATTGATTGAAAAAGAAACAACTGTCTTTCATAGGTAATTATGTGAAGAGATGTAGCTTTTCCTCTTTTAGAAAGAAAATTCCTTTGTGATCTTAATACCAGGAGTATTTTTTAAGAGTTGTAAAAATGCAGTGCATTTGAAGGTACTCTCCAAAAATAAAGTATAGCAAAATAAAATTTCAAAAGTCCACAGGGCATATAACATTTGTTATTTGAAAGGTCTAGAAATTCACTGGTTGATTTGCTTCGATCCTAGGCAACAAGACAGTCTGCAAAAGTAAATGACCAAATACTAACCCCAGACTTATTAGGGGTTCAGTTTGCTTTAGGTAGTATGTAATGCCCGTGTGTTCAGATATTGCTTCAGAAAGTTGATATTTCAGTGTCAACCTTTTTCAACTGCATATTTTGTGAGTTCTACTTAATTGGTGACTGTGAGAAATTCTAAAATACAAATGCTGTCTCCTTCTATCATGCACAACTTTGCCTCAGAGTCTTTTGATGGGGAAACCATGATCAAAGGATGATTTATGTTTGTCAACTGCAGAGGGCTTCATTTCTCCCAGTTTTTGGGAGGCTTGCAGCATGTGACTTACAGCTGCTAAAGCATTGGAATAGAAGGTATGAATAGAAAATCTCTAAAAAAAAAAAAAAAAAGAAAGAAACTTGTACTGTTTATGTATTTACGTAGGTTGTAACCGCAAGTACTTATTACAAAGTGTGGAGTTTATCTTGTGCAACATTTTGGAGTTTAGTAACACTAATGCCTTGAGGAAAGAAGTTTAGAGAACATGACATTGATTGTTATAACTTAACAGCAAAGGACCTAGACAAAGAGTCACAGAATCTCATCACAGGAAAGCTAAATTTTCTTTAAAAGTTTGTCGAGGAGAAATTGTATGATCTCTTAGTAAAATTTTCCATCAGAAGTAGAGTTTGATTTTCACATTCCTTATTTTCTCTGAAGGAGAAATAAAATTCGATGCCTACATATTTCTTCAACCTCATAATTTCCATTTATTTCTTTTCAGAAATTGTTTTCTATATATATATATATATATATATATATATGAAATCATCATGTTGTATATCTAAAATTAGTATAATGTATGTCAATTATATCTCAATATAACTGGGAAAAATGATTAGGATGAACATTCAAAAATTTTTTTTATCCTTCATTGTGAGAGTTCTTGAGGACTTTTGTACTTGGTAAAACTAGTCACAATTTCTTGGACTTTAAGGACTGTCCTACTTAGTAAAGTGCCAATTGCAAACTAAATTTTTCATCTTTATTTTCTACTTTGTGGGAGATTCCACAGTCTTACCTGGTAAAACTTATGTTGAATTTTTTCTTTATTTTTACTACCGTATTCTTAAATTTGAAGTGCATCGATTCCTCCTGTTTTATAGCCTCTTTTATAGCCTCTTTTTTCTGTCCTGATTTTTAATTCTTCTCTCTCAGTTATTGACTTTATTTTTTGCTTCCTTCATTTTATCTGCCCCCCCCCTTTTATTATGTGTGTATGTTTCATTTAAGAGGCTCTCCATGAATTATCTGTTGATGTTTAAGAATGAAGTACTGAAAATCAGACCGGCCACTACAGGAACACCATTGCTGGTGGTGGTCATTAAAAGTCTATTGTTCTTTTCTTTGGGACTGGCAGGATTCTTCAGAGAGGAGGTATCCTCAAGTGTCCTTCATGAGTGAGTGTATACCTGTTTCTGGCATTCTGACAGCTGCTTGAAAGGGAAGGAGTTGAATGTTTCCCAGTTCAGTATGCGGCTCTCTGTTTAGCCTCCCCATTTTGGTACAGTTCCTCACTGCTAGACTTCACTTTGCCTGCATATCCACATCTCTCTGGTTCAACTTCTCCGGAGAGTAACTTCTAGTTTCCTGGAGAAAGGGAGAATAGTAATAGGAATATGGTTCTGGTTATCAAAACTTGGAATATATTTCTCAAAAAAAAACCCAAACAAACCATTTTCTATATGTAGGGTACCAAGTTCACTCCATGGTTAATGCACTTTTTATAGTGCATGGTTCTACACTTTATAATCAACTGTGTTGTGTAGTACTTTTTCCTTTATTTCAGTGGTAAAGCTGAGAGGGTTTTTTTTTTTTTTTTT
>NW_022589707.1:54923959-54957329 GCF_004348235.1 Phoca vitulina
TTTTTTTTTTTTTTTTTTAAGATTTTATTTATTTATTTGACAGACACAGCGAGAGAGGAAACACAAGCAGGGGGAGTGGGAGAGGGAGAAGAATTATAAAGTTGAACATGTATTATGTATTATGTCTCTTGGCCAACGGTGTATCACTTTCAGTTAACTGCCTATAGATGCTTTATCTACATTCTAATAGTACTATTAAACATTTTCTCTTCATTTGTTAGAGATTTTATTAAAAATGAAAATAAGTGCAGGAAAGCTTTTTCCAGTTTTTCTTTGTCATGTGATCTTATTTTTGGTGGGTTATTTTATTTGCCACTTGGGACAATTAATTATGATGAAGCCATATGACTTCTTTATGGTTTTTGATTTTTTGACTTTTTAAGAAAAACCTTCACCCCAAATTTGTAAAAATATTCTCCCACATTCTATTTTAGTATGTATATAGTTTCATTTTTTATTCACAGTATGTCTTTGATTCATCTGTAATTTATTTCACAGTGTGAAGAGAAATTCATTATTCCTGATTTCCAAGTGGCTAGGGATTTGTCCAAACAACATCTCCTGTTTTCTTCAGTGTTGATTTTTTGATTTGAAATGCCCCTTTTATCATACTCTAAACTGTCAAACTTTGCAGTCAAATGCTCTACCAGTGAGCTGTACCCCCTCACATAAACTTTTGTTTCAACACTTCTATCCAGTGACTTGTCTGCAGGTGTGCAGTTTTGCACATCTCCAATTGTGTCACTCCCATGTTGTTTTTAAATTGGTACGTTTATCTAGTAGAACCAGATTCCCTTTTTATTACAATGACTGTTTCACAGTTGTATATTTCCGTATAAATGCTAGAATCCATTTGTCAGGTTTAAGAAATGTCCTACTGCATATTTTACTATCACATAATTATATGGATTAAAATAAGAAAAATGATATAAAATTTGGGGAAAATTACATATTTGCATTTAAGTAGGTAAGTGGGGTTTTTTTGTATTTTTTCTAGGAAAACTCTCAAGAAAATTCAAATTATATTTTTATATACATCCTGTATATCTCTTTTAATTCCTAAATTCTTTTAACTTGTCTCATTTTATCATTTATAAATGAGAATCCTTTAAGAATGTTTAATTAGAAAACACAATTAAGTTTTCAGAAAATTAATGAATATTTAATATATTAAACATTTAATCATCTGATTTTTCTAATTTTTAAAGATTTTTCTCCCCCGAAACAAACCAGGAGAGACTATGGACTCTGAGAAACAAACTGAGGGTTCTAGAGGGGCGGGGGGTGGAGGGATGGGTTAGCCTGGTGATGGGTATTAAGGAGGGCACGTACTGCATGGAGCACTGGGTGTTATGCACAAACAATGAATCATGGAACACTACATCAAAAGCTAATGATGTAATATATGGTGATTAACATAACATAATAAAAAAAGATTTTTCATTTGTTATCTTTGGGTTTCTCTGATAAAAAATATTGTAGCTTTTAGTTAATCATTTTAACTTTTTCTAATAGTTGTCTATTTTTTTCTTTTGTCTAATTACATTTTCTTATGCTATTAGAATAATATAAAACTTTAGTGGTAATAATGGCATTTGTATCTTATTCACTAATTTAGTAAGAATATATTAAATATTTGATGAAGAATAGAATTGCTTTGTGGTACCAGTCAGAATGGCTAAAATTAACAAGTCAGGAAATGACAGATGTTGGCGGGGATGCGGAGAAAGGGGAACCCTCCTACACTGTTGGTGGGAATGCAAGCTGGTGCAGCCACTCTGGAAAACAGTATGGAGGTTCCTCAAAAAGTTGAAAATAGAGCTACCATACGATCCAGCAATTGCACTACTGGGTATTTACCCCAAAGATACAAAAGTAGGGATCCGAAAGGGTACGTGCACCCCGATGTTTATAGCAGCAATGTCCACAATAGCCAAACTATGGAAAGAGCCAAGATGTCCATCGACAGATGAATGGATAAAGAAGATGTGGTATATATATACAATGGAATATTATGCAGCCATCAAAAGGAATGAGATCTTGCCATTTGCAACGACGTGGATGGAACTGGAGGGTATTATGCTGTGCGAAATAAGTCAAACAGAGAAAGACATGTATCATATGACCTCACTGATATGAGGAATTCTTAATCTCAGGAAACAAACTGAGGGTTGCTGGAGTGGGGGGTGGGGTGGGAGGGATGGGGTGACTGGGTGATGGACACTGGGGAGGGTATGTGCTCTGGTAAGCGCTGTGAATTGTGCAAGACCGTTGAATCTCAGATCTGTACCTCTGAAACAAATAATGCAATATATGTTAAGGAAAAAGAAAAAAGATAGCAGGAGGGGAAGAATGAAGGGGGGGAAACCAGAGGGGTAGACGAACCATGAGAGACGATGGACTCTGAAAAACAAACTGAGGGTTCTAGAGGGGAGGGGGTTGGGAGGATGGGTTAGCCTGGTGATGGGTATTGAGGAGGGCACGTTCTGCATGGAGCACTGGGTGTTATGCACAAACAATGAATCATGGAACACTACCTCAAAAGCTAATGATGTAATGTATGGGGATTAACATAACAATAAAAAAATTAACCCCCCCCCCAAAAAAACTTGACATTTCAATATGAAGTTGATTTCCACAAAAACAAAGTTAATGTTAATTCTTATTAATACAGAAATTTATATTCAAATTATAAGAAGTAAAGTAGGTAATTAAAATTCAAAAAAAAAAAAACCTTTTGTATGAAACATTAGTAATTTGTCACTTGTATCACTAATTCTAAACTAATGATTAAACTGTTCCAACATCATGGTATTCTCAGTAAATTTTCATGGTATTCCAATTATATTCTCTTTTTTGTTGATTAAATTGACATAAATATTAGTTTTAAGTGTACAACATAGTGATTTGACGTTTTTGTACATTACAAGATGATCACATAATTTTAGTTATTATTGGTTGTCTTACATAGTTGTTATATTATTGACTTTGTTCCCAGTGCTGTACTTTATATCCTCATGACTAATTTATAACTAAAAGTTATAATGCCCTTCACCTGTTTTGCCCATCTATCCACTGTCCTCACCCCTGCCAACCACCAGGTGGTTCTCTGTATTTATGAGTCTGTTTCTGTTTTTTTTTTGTTGTTCATTTGTTTTGTTTATTTAGATTCCACATATAAGTGAAGTCATACAGTTTTGGCTTTTTCTGAATTATTTCACTTAGCATAATACCCTATAGTTCCATCCATATTGTCACAAATGGCAAGATGTCATTCTTTTTATAGCTGAATAATATTTTATTGTCTATATACACCATGTCTTCTTTATTTATTCCTCTACCGATAGACAGGTCACATTCATATCTTGGATAAAGGAAATATGCTGCAATGAACATTAGGGGTGCATATATTTCCTTGATTTAGTGTATTTGGGGTTTTTGGGAGGGAGTGGTAAATACCCAGAAGTGAAGTTGCTGGATTGTATGGTATTTCTATTTTTAATTTTTTGGGGAACCTCCATACTGTTTTCATAATGGTTGCAACAATTTACATTCACACCAACAGTGCACGAGAGTTCCCTCTTCACATCCTCCCCAACGCTTGTTATTTCTTGTCTCTTTGATACTAGCCATTCTGACTGGTATGAGGTGATAGCTCATTGAGGTTTTGATTTGCATTTCCCTGATATTTACTGATGTTGAACATCTTTTCATACATCTATTGGCTATCTGTATATCATCTTCAGAAAAATGTCTATTCAGATTTTCTGCCCATTTCTTAATTGCATTTTTTTTTTTTTTTTGGTGGTGGTGGTATATGAGGTTTTCATATACTTTGAATGTTAACCCCTTATCAGATATATGGTTTGCAAATATCCTCTTTTATTCAGTAGGTTGTTTTTTCATTTTGTTGATGGTTTCCAACACTGTGCAAAAGCTTTTTGCTTTGATATAGTACCAGTTGTTTATATTTGTTGTTTTTGCTGCCTTTGCCTCAGAAGGTAGATCCAAAAAAAATATTACTAAGACCAGTGTCCAAGAAATTACTACCTATGGTTTTTGTTTTGTTGTTTTAGGAGTTTTATGGTTTTAGGTCTTATATTTTGGTCTTTAACCTATTTTGGGTTTATTTTTGTATATTGTGTATGAAAGTGGTCCAGTTTCATTCTTTTCCATGTAGCTGTCCACTTTTCCTAACACCATTTATTGAAGAGACTGTGTTTTCCCCATTGTGTATTCTTGCCTCCTTTGTGGTAGATTAATTGACCATATATGTGTCGGTTTACTTCTGAGCTATAACCTGTTCTGTTCATCTGTTTTTGTGCCAGTACCATACTGTTTTGATCACTATAGTTTTGTAGTGTATTTTGAAATCTAGGAGCAGCTAGATGACCTCCAGCTTTGTTCACTTTCAAGATTGCTTTGGCTATTTGGGTCCTTTAAAATTTCATACAAATTTTAGAATTGTTTTAGTTCTGTGAAAAATGCTATTGGTATTTTTATAGGGATTGCATTAAATCTGTAGATTACTTTGGGTAGTTGTGACATTTTAACTATATTAATTCTTGTCCATAGCAGGGTATATTTTTGTTTTATTTGTTTAAGCAATAGAAAATATCAGTGGAACTAAGAGCTGGTTCTTTGAAAAGGTAAACAATATTGATAAACCTTAGCCAGACTCATCAAGAAAGAAATAGGGCTCAAATAAATAAAATCAGAAATGAAGAAGTTGTTCAGACTGACACCACTGAAATACAAAAGATTTTAAGAGAATATAATGAACAGTTATGCCAACAAATTGGACAATCTAGAAGGAATGGATAAATTCCTAGAAACATACAATCTTCCAAGACTAAATCAGGAAGAAATAGAAAATCTGAACAGACTGATTACTACTAATGAAATTGAATCAACAGTAATCAAAAAGCTCCCCATGACCAGTTATAGTCTCTTAATAGACTTCAGTTGACTTCTACCTTTTGAAATGAAGAGATTGATAAAGCAACTAAAGTTGATTAGCAACAAAAATTTATTCTTACTCTAATGGGACAGGATTTCAATAAATACTTCCTGTTTTTTAAAACTCTTTTTGAAATCACATTTATTAAATGATATGAGTGTGCCTTTGAACCTCATCTAACTAATACAAGGCAGAGACGGAATTTAGGGGGGAAAATGTCAAGATTACATGCTTGCCAGCCAAAAAGGACTTTACTTGGTAGCTATTACTAGAAAAAAAGTGAGTTTTATAGTTCTGTGTGTCCATAACTACATAAAATACGAGTTTTTTTAAATATTCCAGGATATAACACTCTGACCCTAACCCAAGTCATTTACTGAGAAAAATAATTTGGAAGCCTCTCTAGGTGCTTGGCGGTGTAAAGGATACACATTATTCGATAAATAGGATTTCTAAAAACTTGAATAAAAATAAAGCAGGGTTTCTTTGGCAGATTATTTAATACTCTTAGAATTCCATACTCTTGGAATTCAGGTTTGTTTTTGTTTAATTCTCTTTTTTACTATAGCTTCAATAGTTTTCAAGGAATTTTCATTACTTTTATTGCATTTGCTAACTGGGCTGATAACTACAATTTAACAATGTGTAGATGACAAGCATCTGTACATCAAGGGTAGTTAGCACTTCAGAAATTATGTTTAGAATCACAATTCCAAAGATAAAATTCACTTTCCAAAAGGTACTAAGCTTATTGGTGATTCAGAATCTCATAGTGAGGAAAGGAGAGTATTTCTTACATTTTAAACACATTCCTCCTATCTCAATCACACAAATAGTATGAACTTGTTCACATTCAGGATTGAAATTGTAGATATAGAATGGAACTTAAATTGATAATAACTTTATTGTCTGTCAGTGATGTCATAGATATAAATACAGACTATAAAGTTTAAAACTTTTATGGTTGTCTTTACTTCATTATTCCAGAGACATTTTAGAAGATGAATTTGTAGCATAGTCAGTACAGTTGAAGGAGTCTTGCATGAATTAGACTTGTCAAACCATTGGTATCTGGAACTGTAAGGTGCTAGATGGTTCTCTGTAAGGCGGCAACATCTTAAGTTTCCTATAGCCATGTAGGAGTATGGAAGTAAGGTTTAATTTCAAAGCAGTGTGCACCCATGACCTTTTTGCTGTATAAACTCCAATTAATGATTCCACTCAAGGTGCTGCAATAATCATTAACTCAACAAGAACCTTAACTAAAATATAAACAATTGAATGAACATTTTAGTACGGATTTTACTGTTTAAAGAAGATTAACCCCTTAATTATAAAAAGAAGTCGTAGTCTTTCTGTTGCTATCACTAAGTGACTTCTCTTTAGTACAAATTGGTGGAATTTAATTACCATCTTCATAATAGCTCAGTAAAAAATGTGGAAAAACTTAATCTGGCTTCTTACAAATATTCCTCTATCAGATTAATAAAAGATCTTCAAAATTTCAGTGTGAACAGGGCAGGAAGAATAGTCCACTGCCATTCTGATAGTGACAGCCAATGATAAAATTATTTTTCTTAAATTATGATTTAGAAACAAGTAATACTTGATAAAATCAACATACAATAAATATTTTAATGGAAACTGACAAATGAAATGAACCAATTCAAAAAAGAAAGTCTGCCCACCTCCAGATTTCAAAAGCAACGTTCTTTATGATAATCTCTGGGTCACTGTAGTTATTAGGGAATTAAGATTACAAAAATGTTAATTAAACTCAAAGTAACCACTATACTGGAAGACCCCAGATAACTTGGGTATTCTGCAATTATCTTTGTTGAAACACAGACTTGGTGTTTTGCAAAGAAATCATTTGTTCTGCCTTAGTGAAGCTAATTATTCCCAGCATGCAACCACTGTTTCAAATTGCAAAAGGCACATCAGCCTTTTCTGTATGTTGCAGGAATTAAAACCCAATCAAATGAGATAATGAAGTGCATACAAAGAATACGATTCCACTTTTGTAATGCAATAAAAGTGTAAACCATTTAAAGAAATGTTGCAAAAATCATAATTTGGAGAGGAAAAACATGCTGTAAAGCAAATGTTTACTATTAATTTTAATTACTTTGTTGCTTAGAGGTAAGCATTAGGTTTATTTATGTGTGGCTAGGACTTTTCTTTTTAATGACTGAAGAAGATGGTGGCTAACAGTCCAATATGAAGCAACATAATGCAGGAGCTTTTTTTTTTTTTTTTTTTTTAAAGATTTTATTTATTTATTTGACAGAGAGAGATATAGTGAGAGCAGGAACAAAGCAGGGGGAGTGGGAGAGGGAGAAGCAGGCTTCCCACCGAGCAGGGAGCCCAATGCGGGGCTCAATCCCAGGACCCTGGGATCACGATCTGAGCCGAAGGCAGACGCTTAACCATCTGAGCCACCCAGGCGCCCCTGCAGGAGCTTTTTTAATTTCATGGAATACCAAGGAAATAATCCATGTTATGTCAGAGATAAACTTATACTTGTTGGAATTTTATGAGACTATATCAAGAAAATATTTATGAAAGACTAGAATTGGTGCTCCTCTGTACTTGTATGATCTGAAATAATGTAATATATTAGTGCTCTTATTCATTAAAAAAAATACCATCTGTTCTTATATCAGCAACATATTACCAATTTAAAAATCTCTACTTATTCTGTCTGTATCTGTGAAACCTATTTTTTTCTAAGAACACTAAACCATTAGAAGCCCCCATAATTGCATAATGAGCTAGTGAAATATGATTGAGTCTGGGTCTGTGCTCCATTTCACTACAGAGAAATCTCTTGTGGTTTAAGCCCATTGAGTTAATATTTTTTTATCCGTTGTTTTGGTGTTTGTTTTTTTTTCACACTAGCCATTGTCAGTGATGTTTCCTGTCCCTGACAACGCTACCTTTCAATTCACATGGGGTGAGATTAAGATGGATTATGGGTTTTGTCCCTTGCTTGGTTATGGGAGAAACCAGAGCAAGCTTTCCTTTCAGCTGCCAAGAAAGTGCAGACATCTCAGCAGACCAGAATGTGAGAACAGCAGGACTCACACATCAGCAGTGGCAACAGAGAGAGCATGAAGTTTCTGCTCATTACACACCGTGGGGGCTGCCTGTCTGGAGCAGTTTATGCTGCAAAGTACCGATTAAGAATAATACCCACTTTAGTTATTTACATGCCAATACAGTACCCTGGCTATTAATATATTAATGGGTTTTTTTCTTGATTTTGTTTTTTTTTTTCGTATTACATTTCATTTTTGTTTACATAATGCTAGTCATATATATTGCGTTGCTCTAGAGTCAAGGCAGTTTGACTAGCATGTACAGGTCCGAGCTTAGTGTCATGCGTACAGGAAGGCTCCGTGAGTGATGCATGATGTGTAAGTCGCTGTATTTCCAGAGCTTGACACGGTGCTTGTCACGTGGTAGGCACGCAGTAAATGTTGTCCATTTTTTTGTTGAATGAATGGATGAGTTTTCCTTAATTTGATTTGGGAGACATAGCAGAGATTGTGTAAGAATTGTGATAAGTGGGTACTCTAAACTTTTCTGGGACCACATCTGGGTCGTGACTCAACAGATGCTGGGAAGAACTTAGATCTAGATACTTGGCTTTGTACGATTTTGATGACATTGCTCTTAAGTCAGTATTATATCCCTATTTTGAATTTGGACTCAAAATGTAAGAATTTTAGAATATTCAGAGAGCTGCAAAAGGTGGTTTCTATCAGTTTTCATTTAGGTACACATGTGTTTATAAAGGCATTTTGCCACAACCCCAGCTCTCTTATGGTGAGGGCTCACAGCAATTTGGTAAATGAAATATGTTGTGGCTTATGTAGTCTTACTTGCTGATAGAATTTTGAAGAATTGCTTTATTCATATCCCTGCTTAACTGCTTACATTTAGCTCTCTTTAGTTGAGTGAAGTAATATTGGATGGTGAGCTATTGTTCAGCTAAAACTTTATAGCTCTCAACCCATTATTTGAGTTAGAAAAGAAAATAATTAAAAAAATAATACTCTTTATCATCTGGGGCCTATTGCAACATTCTCTGTGCCATCGATTAGCAAATAAAAGAAAAATATTTTCTTTGTAAATTATAAAAGGATGCAATTGTCATATGCTGAGACAGGTTAGCATCTGTATCTCAAGGGAAAAACTTTTGGAAGTAGCAGATCTGCCCGTAGCAATTAATTAGAAAGCTTTTTATACTGTTTTCAGTTACAGATGTGTACTAGCAGCTTGAGAAAATTGGTAGTGATGTCTGCTGTCACCATAGGGTAGTACAATGGATGGAGCTAATTTAGTGACATTTGCTTCCCACCCCCCCCAAAGTGTCTTATCTTCATCTTACACTGAGCTTGATTTTCATTGCCAAATGAATTCAGCATAAATATAGTTTTTTTATTGCATTATAATGCATGGTGTGAGATGTAAGCATATCTTAGTCTATAAAAATGAATGCATCTCTACTTAGGAATGCCAAGATGTGTTGAACAGCTGGTCTCTTTTCACCACCTACTCAGCAGAAGTAAAAAGAAAGGCCACTTTCTCAGCAAAGAAAGACGCATCCAGTTAAAATATCAATCTCAAAACTAAAAAATTGTCAATTTTTCTAAAAGAACTATAACTATTATGTAGTAAGTTAATTGTATTTCAAAGACCTGCTTCAGTTTTTTGTTAATGGTGCTCCTGTGTGCCAAGATTAATTCACTCTTAGCAAAAGTATTGGTCTTGAATTCATTCCGCATTTCTAGTCCCGGAACACTTAGGCACAGTTGTTACTCCTCCTTTGTGATTACTAAAACAAACAAAACAGTTCTTTTTAAATTTTAAGCATGTGATTTATTTAAATGATTTCCCTCTTGTCACAAATACTTGTCATGCATCTGTTATGAACCTTATACTACTCGGAATAAATTCGAATTAGACATATGTTCGCGTTTTTACATTTTTCAGTGCAGATAGTCTCTACTGAATCACTGATTTTTAGAAAGCTGTCTCTCATTTGGACAACACATTGTATAGGGAAATCATGGCATCCTACTACTTTCACCCTTTCCACTAACTACATGTGAAAGCTGCTAAACCTCTGTGTGTTATTTTTTTCTTTTGCCACGTAATAGTATCTTCACTATCTATTTCATCTGATGTGAAAGTTTTAAATGACATTTAACTTGTAAAGGTAATGAACATCACTCAATTAAATATTAAGGTTTTGTTTTAATAGTTGACTAGAAAATATAAAAGAAAGAGAAAAATAGAAAATAAAATAATCCCAATTAAACATGAGGGTTGAACTTACAAGTTTTTTCTGCTTCATCCCCAACCATACAAAAACATCAACAGTAAAACTTAAAATGTATAAATAAAGCCAAATACAAAAGGAGAGGAGATAATACAAAATGAGTGGTGTCAGAAAAAATTGAGAAGGATACCTGGCTGGCTCAGTTGGTAGAGCTTGTGACTCTTGATCTTGGGGTTGTGAGTTTGAGCCCCCATGATGGGTGTAGAGATTACCTAAAAAAATTTAGAAAAAAAATGAAAAATTCAGTAAGGAGAAAATTTTAAAAATAACTTCCCTACATGGAGGAAGCTGATACCTTATATGTATCAGAGAGTAAAGCAAAAAATGTTTATCAGGAAAGGTCAGAGGTATCACCTCTTCTGAAGGTGAGGTAAAGAAAGGCTGTCATGTTGTAGAGCCCAGAGAGAGCCATTCCATTGCAGTTTATCTGAATCATGTCTGAGGGACTGTGACATCTGCTAACCTGTTATAAAAATCTGTGCAAATATAGAGCTGAAGAGGTTGTGCACCATAGGAAACAAGTATCTGCTCACCTCTTTTATCAAAGACAGAAGTTTTTTTTCTCTCCTGTTCTATTTGGCCTTATGCATTTATACATTTTAAATTCTGCTATTTATTGTTTTGTAGGGTTTGGGAGTAAAGCAGAGAGACCTTTTCTATACAACACATAGTGGAGTAATCACTCCCAGCCTGCCTCCAAAGTGAATTTCTTTTTCCTCTTTGATTAGAGTTGAACCCTAAGAGAGGTCTACCAATGCCAACTTCATCACGTCAGCTCTCTAGAGAACAGACTCCAGTTTTTACATTTCAGTGATTATTAATCTACTCTTGCCCACCTATGTGCCTAACAATTTGACCTGAAAATATGTAGACAGGATACCTACGTAGGCAGACAACAAAAATATCACAAGACTTTTAGGTGACACAATTGCCTGATGTAGACATGGAGGAGTATGGCATATATATTGTTATGTGCTTATTAAATCCATTCCATTTTCTTCATCTTGGTCATACAGGGAGACCAATTTCCCAGCTTCCCTTGCAATTAGATTGTGGCTGTATGGTTTAATTTTGCCTAATGGCATGTAGAGAGTAATAATATAAGCATCTCATGGTACTTTAGAACTCTCTTGCCTTCCCTTTCCCTTCAGAGACAGTCATGTAGGCCACATATTGAGACACTGAGTCAAAAGATGGAAGTAGCCGAAGACCCTGGAAAGTAGAACAGTTGAATCACTAAACTTGAACACAGAACAGTAGAAATTATCTAATCTGATGAATAGAGAAAAAAGTAAAATGAACAAAGCCTTAAAGACCTGTGAGCCAAATCAAGCCTGCCGACCAATTGGTCATGGAAGTTCCAGAAGGAAAATGAGAAGGGAGCAGAAAAACATTTTGAAGAAATAGTGCTCAGAAACCTCCCAAATTTGATGAGAAACATTAAAAGCTTAAGGAATGCAACAAACCCTGAGTAGAAGATCCACATCAAATATAATAAGAAAATATAAAGCATCAGAGAAAAGAGATTCCTCAAATACAAAGAAACCACAACAAAGTTATTAGCTAACTTTTCATCAGGACAGTGTCTTCCAGAAGACATTGCAATGCCATCTTCACAGAGTTGAAAGAAAACAAAAGTGTAAACCAAGAAATCTTTGTCTGACAAAACCACCCTTCAAAAATGAAGATGGAAATAAAGATGTTGACAGATAAAGTCTGAGAGGCTTGCTTAACAGACCTGCCTTACAGGGAAACTAATGAAAGTTCATCAGTCTGAAAGAAAATGAAACTAGACAATAACTCAAATCACATAAAGAAATGAAAAGTGTCAGAAATGGTAAACGTATGATTAAATATAAAAGAGTCTATAAATATATTTATTCATATTTTCTTCTGACCTCTAAAATATATATTTTATACAGCATTTATAACACTGTTCTGTTGGGTTTATAACATATATAGACCACATAGAACAGGGAGAAAAAGATATATTGGAAAATTCTGTATTTTATGAGAATAATTCTGAAGTAGGTGGTGAAAAGCTGAAATAGATACTGTAGTCTTAGGGTAATCATTAAATTAAAAAAACTATTTTAAAATCCAGAGGGATTAAATAGTATTCTAAAAAACACAAAAGAAGTCATAAAGGAGGAACAGAGGAACAAAGAGAGGTAAGATGTATGTAAATATTCATAGCAGGACTATTTTTAATAGCCAAAAGGTGGAAACAACACAAATGTCTGTCGACCGATTCAAGAATAAAGAAAATGTAGTATACCCACACAAAATGTTATTCAGCCATGAACTACAATGAAATACTGATGCATGCTGTACCATGAATGAACCTTGAAAACTTATGCTAAGTGAAAGAAACCATTCACTAAAGGCCACGTATTTTGATTTCATTTATGTGAAATGTTCAGAGTAGATCAGCCCATAAATTAAGTTAGTGGTTTCCAGAGTCTAGATGAAGGGAAGAATGGGAGTAACTGACAATGGGCTTGGGATTTCTTTTTGGCTTGATGAAAATGTTCTAAAACTACATGGTGGTGATAACACTAAAACTGTGTGGATAAACCTGTGCATGGTACACTCTAAATGGGCACCTTATATGGTCTGTAAATTATGTCTCAAAGCTGTTATTAAAAAAAGATTAAAGAATAGCAAAACAACAATGTAAATATAACCATTTGAGTAATTACATTAGATGTGAATAAACGAAAACCCTCAATGCCAAGGCAAACATTTATTGTACTAGATTAAAAACAAACTCAGCTTATATGGTTTGTAAGGAATGTACCCTCAATTCAAATATAAAAATTGATTGAAAGTTAAAGGATGGAAAAAATATATGCTATGAAAACAACAAAAATAAGGGAGCTGAAGTAGCTCTATTGTCAAAAAAAAAAAAAAAAAAAAAGACTTCACAATAAGAAAAATTGGTGGAAACATAAAGGATATGTCCTAATGATAAAAGGGTCAATTCATGAAGAAAATATAACAATCATTGTATATATGCACACCTAACAACAGAGCTCCCAAATATATGACATAAAATTTGACCAAACTAAAAGGAAAAATAGACAATTCAACAGTAGTACCTGGAGATAACAATAATCCACTCTCAATAATTGATAAAACAATTACACAGAAAGGCAGCCAGGATATAGAACTTTAAACAGCACTATCAATCAACTTGAACTTTATAGAAAACTCCAACGTCTGAAGGATACATTTTCTTCTTAAGTGCTGGTGAAACTTTCTTCAATATAAACCATAAACTGGATCATAAGACAAGGCTGAACAAAGGTAAAAACAAACAAACAAAAACCAACCATATAAAAAAAACAGTAACAACATCAAATGAAACAAAATGTGGAAATCATGCAAAGTAGATCTTCTTACTACAAATAAATTAGACTTCTACACCACAAATAGATCTGGAAAACCTTCAAATATATGGAAATTACATAGTATGTTTAGAAATAACTCCTAGATCAAGGAGTAAATCATAAGGGAAATTACGAATATATTTGACCTGAATGCAAATAAAACACAACATATCAAAATCAGATAGGCAATGCTTAGGAGGAAGTTTTTGGCTTTATGTCTTATATCAAAAAATATGAAAGGCCTCAGTAACTTATGTAAGGAAGTATCCTGTGTAAGTATCTAAGTAACCCAAGGCCTCAGTAACCTAAGTTTCTGCTTTAAGAAATGAGGGAAAAAGAGCAATTAAAACTAAGGCAAGCAGAAGAAAGGAAATTATAAAATTAGAGTGTAAATCAATGAATTAAAACACAAAATCAATAGAGAAAAAAAAAAAACAATATGTTCTGTGGAAAGTTTATTTTTTTTAAAGACCTTTAGCTAGACCAAGGAAAAAGAAAAGAGACATGAATTCCAAAAGTCAGGGATAGAAAGAGGAGAAATCACTACCAGCTCTATATAAATGTAAAGGATTTTAATTGAATATTATGAACAAACTTTTGCCATTGATTTTAACAATTTGAATAACATGAATAAATTCCTAGAACACAAGTAACCAAAACTTAGGGAAGAAGAAACTGAAAACCTGGGGAGATCTATAACAAGTAAAGAAATTGAAACTGTAATGATACATTTTTTCATAAAGGAAATGTCCAGCCCCAGCTGGTGTCAGTAGTGAATACTAAGTATTTCAAGGAGAAGTCATACAGTCCTTCACAAACTTTGAAAATAGAAGAGGAGGGAACACATCCCAACGTATTCTCTGAGGTGTGTATTACCCTGATACCAAAGCCAGCTAGCATCACAAGTAACAGCAACAACAAAAAATAAACTCAAGATCAGTGTTCTTAATGAGTAGCTGGAGAAATCTAAACTGAATGTGAAAATCAAATTCAGTAACATACATAAGGATTTACACCCTGACCAAGTGTGATTTATTCCAAGAATGCAAGGTTAATTTAACATGATAAAATCCATTAATATACTATATTGATCATTTAAAGGCTATAAAACAGTTAAAGCATTCAGAAAAATCATTCAGGAAAATCCAACACTCATTCATGATAAAAACTTTCAACAATCTGAGAATTAATGTAAATTTTCCAATCTAGGCATGGAAATGGCATCTATGAAAAAATCTACAGCTCACATCATACTTCGTAGTGAAAGGGCATATTTTCTTTCTAAGATCAGTCACAAAGCCAAGATACCAGCTCTCTCCACTTGTATTTAACATTGTGCTGGAAGTCTTAGCCCAGATAATAGGCAAGATAATAATTATAATAACATTGTAATAACAAGGCTTTCAGATTGAAAAGGCAGGAACAAAAATGTCTATCTGCAGTTAACTCATATATTGAAAAATTTGAAATGTAGAAAATATTTATTAGAAGTTAGAGATGAGTTAAGCAAGATTGTAGGGTATAAAATCAATATGTAAAAATTAACTTGACTTCTGTATGTTGGCAGTAAACAATCTGAAATGAAGTTCAGAATATGATTCTGTTCACGAGTACATGAAAACCAGTAAAACTCAGGTCTAAGTTTAGCAAAATAAGTGCAGAGTTGTGCTCTGAAAAGTATAAAATACTCTTTTTTTTTTTTTTTTTTAAAAGATTATTTATTTGACAGAGCACAAGTAGGCAGAGCGGCAGGCAGAGGGAGAGGGAGAAGCAGGCTCCCCGCTGATCAAGGAGCCTGATGAGGGCTTGATCCCAGGACCCTGGGATCATGACCTGAGCCGAAGGCAGACGCTTAACTGCCTGAGCCATGCAGGTGCCCCAAAATATCCTTGAAAATAATTTATGAAGAGCTAAGTAAAAGAAGAGATGTTCCATGTTCATGAGTTAGAAGACCGTATCATTAATATGACAGTTTGCCTCACATTGATCTATAGATTTATTGCAATGTCTGTCTAAATCTCAGCAGGCACTTTGTAGAAATTGAGAGGTTGATCCTAAAATCAGGGTGGATATGCAGAGGACTGAAGAGGCAAAATGTTTTTGAGAAAGAAAAAAGTTGATGGTCTTAAGATTATTAAATTTCAAAACTTAGTATAAGCTACAGTAATCAAGATAATGTCATATGAGCATAAAGATAGGCATAGGCATATTTATCAGTGAGGCAGAAATAAACCTTTTCATTTATGGTCAAATGATTTTTGGTAAAAAGCCTTGACATGATTCAGTAAGAAAAATAATCCTTTAAATGATGGTGGGACAATAGAATATCAATGTGCAAAATATTAAATTTAGAACTTTAGGGCGCCTGGGTGGCTCAGTTGGTTAAGCGACTGCCTTCGGCTCAGGTCATGATCCCAGAGTCCTGGGATCGAGTCCCACATCAGGCTCCCAGCTCAGCGGGGAGCCTGCTTCTCCCTCTGACACTCTCCCCTCTCATGCTGTTTCTCTCTCTCTCTCAAATAAATAATAAATAAATAAATAAAAATAAATTTAGAAGCTTACTTCATAACCATGTACAAACATTAACTCCAACAGATCAGGGACTTAAACCTGTATGGCCTCCTCTCCTCTGGCATGCAAAGACCCACCAAGGAATTTTATGATGCTGTTGTCCCTCTCACCAACACATTCCTAATGTTTTTGGAGATTAGTGTGCCCTCTGCATGTCCCCTTGAAGGAGCATAATCCATTCTTGGGTCTTCCTTGTCCTTCCATGATGTCTTTATTCCAGCCTGTCCCTTCCTTCCCTGTCTGCCTTGATAATTCATGTGTTTCAGTTTCCATCAGTGCTTTCCAGGCTTCTAGGAACCACCGGTTTGCACTGCCCTGTCAGTTCTTGACAGGGTGTTAAATTCCATTCTCCTTGGAGTGTTCCATAAGTTAACAAACTCCCTCTTATCCTGTCGTAAGTCCTGGCCTCTCATCAGACATTCAAAGTTTAGCCCCGTGAATATTCTTCTGGCTCCTACCGGTACATCCTAGCTAATTCTTGCAGCGTCTTTTATAATCTTAACAGGCCCAGCATATATTCTGCTGACTTAATGCAGCTACTTAACCCTAGTGAGTTATCGGCCTCCAGACTAGGAGAGGGGGTGGAGGAAGGATCAGGGAAGACTTGCAGGGAAGAGGGTGTGCTACGTTTTCATAGGGAGGGTCCAGCTGGGAAGGCTTTGGGAACTCAGAGGAGTCTGGAGACAAAGACTTTGAGACATCCACCCAGACAGACTTGTCTCACCTATCAGGTTTCAGGTGTTCCCAAGAAGAACCCTGATCTCAGCATAACAAACTTGCCTGGGTTTAACAATCATCTTCGTAGTTGTCAGCTCTTAACTGTAAAATTTCCAGTTTGATCTTTGGCTTTTTTTCCTACTCTACTGCAGCAGGAGACAGGGATCTCTCTTTAAGGACTCTTGACCTTCATATTTAGTTTTCAATAGTTTGTATAAGGCCTGTACCTTTTAATTATCTGTAGGACATCAGTACAACTGGTGATAACTAGTCAATTCTATTGCCTTTATATAGGTTGTTCCTCTGTACTTTTCAAATGCCTGAATCATTGTATTGGCCAGGGTGTTCTCTACAGAAATATCCTCTTAGGTCACTCACTGGTGAAATTTTTTTTTAACAATTTGGGTACTGCCTTGTGTCCAGGACTATTGATGCTCACACACGGCCTAGAATGGGATCCCGAGAAGGATGTGAACCAAAATTTTGTACATTTTCACCTGATACTCAAAACAAGGGGTCTCACTATTTGTGGCATATCCATGTTGCTTCCAAACAGGTTTAGTTTTGAGTAAAATGGAGAAACTATGGGACTAATTATCTTTCTGTAAAACTATCTGAAATTTAGAATATGCCCTCCCCTCACACATAAACCAGCACACTATTCAACCAAGTGAAACAAAAGAGGTTATAGAGAAAAGGAATTAGAAAGAAAAGGTGAATGTGAGGGTCAGAATTGGGAAAGAAAGCAAAGAGGGCACTGGGTGTTATACGCAAACAATGAATCATGGAACACTACATCAAAAAACTAAAGATGTATGGTGATTAACATAACATAATAAAAAAAATAAAGTCTTAAAAAGAAAAAAAACTGTGACTCCTTATTACAAAGATAAAAAGTGAAATGTTTTATCTTTTTATACTTTGGTGGGTGTGGCAAAGAGGGAATTGAGAGAAGCCCAAAATAAATTTTGTCTACCCCAAATCTTGGTCAAGCATGACACCTAGAGGCCACACAAACAGAATTCCTTTGGGTGAATTTTTTTTTTCTTTTAAATATGGCAAGATGCGTTTATATAGAAAAAATTATTTAAAGTTTTTATTTCAAAACGGACATTCTTAGATACTTCCCTGTAACACCCGATCAGTGAGTAGTTTTGTGTACATTGGTTCATTTACGTGTGTAGATACGTACACATCCTCACTATCTGGAGTTTGGAAATGACAACAGAAATAATAAAGACAGATGAAAGGACACCACTTGAGGGGTGATTGGTTCAGAATTGTCTCATTTCTAAATATTTAAAAAATATGCTTTTCATTTTTCATCCATTGGTTTGGAAAACTTTTGTAGCCCTGGCTCATTAATACTAGAACAATTCTTCATGAAAAATGATGAACGATTTACTTCATGGCGGGCTGTCCAGATGGTCAATTTAATCTGCATCCCTGAGACTTCTTATGACTAAATTTTGACATCATGTCATTAAACATTTGTGTATTATTTATATCATATTCTAGAAAACAAAGATTGCTATGTCTTGCTATGTCTTGCTGTCCATCAGTTTTATTGATAGGATTTATCCAACTGGACACTTTGGCTCTCACAAAGGAACATGTATCTGAATATATATTTCACATCTGTCTCCTCCGAGACCCATATATTTTTGTCCTCAAGTGCACTAATGGCCTTGTTATAGAACAGATATGTGGCGGTGGTGGAGACAAATGCTTGCATGACTCAGTTTCTGTAACCTTGTCCAGAGATGTCTTTACTAACTGATTGGGCATGTGTATGTGTTTGTGTGTGACCCTTAAGCCTTGTATAAATTGAAATTAGAGGAGGAAACAAATTGTTGGCTATTTTCAAACACCGCTGCAGAATACTCACCCTAGTTGTGTATTAAATGGCAGTAAATTTTTGACTTAGAAATGGTTCCTGGCTCTTAATATATAATGCTTAAACTTGTAGCTATAATGTTTAAACTCTTGACCAGATGAGTAATTATTATACAATCATAGATAAATACAAACATCAGACTCTTAAATTTCCTTTTGACAGTAAGCTATTAAGTGTAGCATCTGATGGCTTCTTGAAGGGCTAATTACGCTGCACATTAAATTGTACTAACTTGACTCTTTAGATTCTCTGTCTTCTGTTACATAATGAGTTTCTACTTGGTGAATTGGTTTGGGACTCCCTAAGAATGCTTAAATTGGGCTCTTATGAACACAGTACTTCCAGCTTGCAATCTTCCTTGCGCTGGAGTTGGAGGATTTCAGGGTAAACCGGAAAGGCCCTGACTGTAGCTGAGAAAGAAACACAACCAGGATAGGAGAGCAGTGCCATTGCAGAATGTCCTGTGGAGTTTGCCCTAAGAGGACAGAACTGAGGAAACCGGAGCGGGTTCTATGTTCTTCTTTGGTGTAACTGGTGAAACAAATGCTCCTTTAGGGAACCATACATTTGTTGGGATCAGGCTTCCTTGGTATCCCTTATCAATCTATAATCTTTTGATTGTTGCCTGTTTTTTTGTTTTTTTTTAAACCAGTGAAGGAATAGTAATCCACACTAGTTTATCTCTCCTAATCACCGACTCACAGAGCTAGGACTTTCTGAGCTTTTAATTCCCTCTTAGAGGCCTAACAGAGTGGAAAGTAAACAAAGACTGAATTTGCAACCTTAAACATTGCTAATTTCCTCTGATGTCAGAATACTTAAACAGGCAGGACCTGGGAATTATTTGATCAAACCTGCTTTTAATCTAATGCATGCAGAAGAGCTGTGTCTGGAATGATCTGCAAAACGGCAGGCATCCCAAGAGAGCTTTATGGAAGGTTTCCTCTTTCAGAAATGGTAGTTTCCTCATTTTAAACTCTTGGGTTGGCTGTGTTGTTGGAGTAAAGTCCTAAGAGTGGTTTTCCTGCTTTTTAAATTTTATTTGGCCAAGTATTGCTGACCGGATGTGGAGAGTTTTCTTTGGCTTTCTGTTTGCTGACTTTTTAACTGGCTAAATGCCTTATTATTGTAGCTTTACTAGAAAATGAATTAATAAAAGGTTATCATTGAGGGAAAGAGAGAAAGAGAAAGGGCAAAGCATTGTCTGATTTCTCACACATTCCTTTATTGTGTATGGTTTAAGAAAGTAAAAACACAAAGAACAAAAGACCCCAAAACATTAGGTTATTTAGATTATGAAAGGCATTTTTCTACAGCAAGAGTTCAGGGAAATTAGCGTCCAGGATTTTTTTTTTTTGTGTGTGTGTGTGTCCAGGATTTTTAAGTAAGGAATGTACTAATTTGGAGATACCCAAGTAATGGAAACCCAATTTTCCCTTTAATTTTACTCACAACTCTGTGGATACTTAAAGGTAGCATATTTTTTGACAGAAGCAGATAAAGGGACAGCACTTTTATTTACTGCATATTTGAAATAAAATTTTATGATTCGCTTTTATAAAATTTTATCCACGTAACTAGATTAGCATTGTGAATGCTAATTAAATACTATTTCGATTTTAAAGACCTCAAAAGACAATGTACTTTGATTTGTCACAGTTAGGGTCAGTACTGTTCATATTTCTATTGAGAACAAATTAAGTTAAAAAGAAACACAACATTTAGGAAAGTGTTCAAAGGCATTTCAACAGCAAGTAAACAATTCTGCTCTTCGACTATGGTTTTCACATCTGATCATAAATACTGCTCCCCACGTAAAGTAATTCAGAAGCCACGGCTTAAAAACAAATTATAAACACTGATGCTTTGTGTAAATACACACGAAGAATAGCATGCCCCTAGATCCAGCGTTTGACTCCTTGGATGACGATGAATTTCAATGCCTGTTATTTGTCATGCTGAAGGCTGTCGGGTGATGATTCTTTTTATTGGTGTATCCTTCCAAACATATTTCATCGCACCATGTGCAAGGGAGTTCTTTGGGCGGGCGTGCTGGATCCGGGTGCCCCCTCTCCCCTTCGCTCCTTCCTTTCTTGCCCTGGCGCTCTCGCCTCCTCCTGCCTCCAGCCCCCTCTCGCTGCTTTTCGGCTCACGCCCCCCTCCCCTCTCTCCAGCTGGCGACGACGGGGTTGCGCTGCCTCCCAGACCTCGAGGACCTGCTCAGTCAGCTGGGGCCGCCTGCGGACGGCTGCCTCCCTCTCCGCTAGGACCTGCCACTCTGCGCGGAATGGCAGCCGCAGCAGCATCCCCGCCGGCGGCGGAGGCGGCGGCAGCCACCACGGCCACCGCGGACGCTATTGTTCCCGGGTGTTAAACGCGCTTTCCCTCCTTTTCATCTGAAACGAACAATAGCAGGAAAGCGCTTTGCTTTCTGTACTGCTCGGGAAGACGGTGTGAGCGCAAGGGAAAATTGCCTGCCACCCGCGTTCCGGATCCGGACCCTGGAGCGGCTGCGGGCGGCATGGGGCTGCGAGCGAGGCGCTCGGCGTCCGGGAGCCCAGGCGCTGCGGGCCCGCGCCGGGGCGTCCTGCGGCTGCCCCCGCTGCTCCTGCTGCTGCTGCTGCGCCCAGGAGCCTGCGGGGCTGCGGCTCAGGCCGAGGCTGAGGCACCCACCCTGTATCTGTGGAAGACCGGTAAGTGGGACAGAGTTCTCCCTTCCTCTCCTGTTCACGTCTGGGTCCATGTTACAAAACTGCTGGGCTTCAGCAGGGACCCCTGCGCTTCTTGAGAGCCTGCGTGTCCTGGGAGCCTAAGGTAAAAAGTACGGTTACTCGGAAGCAAAGTAGGTCATGTCCGATGCTGTTAGGAAAGAAAAACCTACCAACCAAGAGGCATTCGTGAGTCATCGGAATGATATTTCTCTCGCAGCTCTGTAGTTAATGAGCACAACCAACACTGCACTTTCATAAGGAAGTGCATTTTCAACCGCTGGGTTTTCATTCTACTAGGAGTTTCTTAAATATATTTCCAGCAAAGAACAGGCACACAGCTTAGAGCCGGTCTGTATTCTGTCTTGAGGCAGTTTGCTCGGGGCCATGATATATGTGGGTATAGAGTTGAATTTAAGTAGAGCTTTGTGATATGTGGGACACGTGGAAACAAGCCAAGCGAGGGTAGTTCTAACAGTTAAAGGCAAGTGGGGGCTCCAGTGAGCTCGCGGAGAGGGTGTAAAGACCAATTCTTGACGAGTGAATTGCGCGATTTTTAAAGTGCACAGTTCTAAGGATGTTTAGGTTTAAACTTTTCCTGCCTTGGGAATTCTTCTGCTTTGTTTTCAACCAACTAACAAAAGCAGCAACTAATTGTGCCTCCGAACCTCCAGGCAAAGTGCTGACTAGAGGTCCTGGTGGGACAGTGACAGGCAGGAAAACAATACCAAGTGAGGAATTACTCCCCTTTCTCTAGTGGCTCTTCCCCCCCCCCTCCCCCCCCCCCCGCCCCCCCCCCCCCGCCCCACCCCGCCCCGCCCCCTCCCCCCCCCCGCCCAAGGAGGAGGAGAATTCTTCAGCAGACCTGAAACTTGGCATGTTTATAGGAATGACGTGAGAAGCATTATTCCTATTGCTTAGGAGTAGGGATAAATTAAGAATTTCTTGGCAATACCTAACCATTAAGAGGAGGCTGCAATAGAAAGGAGGGAAAAGATGTGTTTGTCATGGGATTGCAAACAAGTTACAGAGTGGGTCTCTTTCCTGCCTTCAGCTGTCTGTAGCCCCCTGCTGCAGAGACAGATTAGTTTACAATTACACCGATATTCTGAAATTTTAAAGAAGTTGCATCTATCCAGCAACTTAGCAGATTGAACAGAAATTTGTTACAAGCCCTGATTTGTCCTCGAATGTTGCAAGAAATATCACACACACTTTTAGAAAAACCATTTGGATATTAGCATTAGCCATTCTTGTTAACCCTCGGAGTTTAATATTGATTAGTGGATGCAGATGAAATCATATTAATTTATTTCAATTTAAAATCTAGAGTTGAAGACCTTCTCTAATTTAGCTAAACCCATGATTTCACTTTTCAAAGGCTCGGTCATAACAACGAACAGTAATCAAACCATAATTTACCATTAAATGGTTTTATTTGAATGCTTGGTAAGAGCTTCTCAGGTAAGTGTTGGGCAAAGTAGTACTTGCCTGGTTGAAATTTGTGCTGTTAAAGTAAGAAAAGCCAAGCAGTAATTCAGATCGAAGAAGAGTCTAGGCAACATTCACTGTGCAGTGTCTCAGGTGCCAATATATGTCAACATAAATGTCATGGTGGGAACACAAGCCAATAAATCGTTTAAAATAGTGGAAAACTCTCAGGAGCAAGGATATGGAGACCTTGGTTCCAGTACCAGTTCCAGCTCTTGCTAGCTATAGGAACGTTGGCAGTTCACTTAACTTTTGACCCCTAGTTTTCTCAGCTGCATATAAATGTGATGATACCATCTTCTGACCATTCATAGTGTTATGAAGATTGAATGAGTGAGTTATGAGGAAGTAATCTGTAAATGTCAAAGTTATGTGCATGTGCAAATATAAGCTAGCGTGCTGAGGATGATAATGGCATCCCTGTGATGGTGGTCCTTGGTTTGGTGGAAAAAAATGAATTAAGCTGGAGAGGAAAATAATGACCTCTTTATTTTTTTTCCGGGGGGAAAGGAGGCTTTACTATTTGTATAAAGAAATTGAGAGTTGTTATCAGAAGAACAAGAGAATATTTAAAGGAGAGGGATAGACTGGAAATGAAAATGTAGAGGTGAAAGAATCATTAAGTGTGTATAACTTGATGAAAATAGTCAGGAAGAGAATTGGGAGAGAAAATGAGGTGAGACCATCCAGGATGTCTCTTTCAATGGAATACGCTTGGTCTTGGTACAACAGATTATAGGGAGTCACACTATTGGTCAGATCATTGAATTACCCGGGTGTAGGAAAAGGTATACTGGATGAGGAGCTAGGACAGGAGCTCTAACACTGTGTCAATCACTAACAAGCTGCAGAGCATTGGCCAAATCATTTAGTGATTTTGGTTCTTGGTTTCTGAGTTTGTAATATTCATTGATTAGAAAAGATATCTAAGGGCCTTTTCAGCCTTAACATGTCTGATGTGTATGTATACATCTGCACATACCTACACCGTAAATACACATATGCATATGTATACATAGTTTATTAACGTGTATATACATGTAATATATATATGTACATAATACATAAGGTCTATAATACATGATATGTGATATGTAATGTATAGAATATGAAAGTTTAAAGTATATATTATATGAAAGTTTTTTTAAGTCAACTCACAACAAAAAGTTATTGAGGACTCACTGTATGAGTTACATGAAGTCAGTGAGGTCGAGGCTGACTAGGATATTGTCATCCCTTCCTTCAAGAAATTAACAATTGAACAATACTGTAAATATACAACAATTACAACCTGGTGTACCATACTCATGAACAAAACACTGATAGCAGGGATGTTGTGTAGCTGATACAGGGGGCTGTGGAGAGTTTTAAAGAGGAGTTAATGTTGATTGGGATTTTGCAGGATGAGAGCTGAATTTTTTTTCTCTGGGAGACATGGAGGTCCATTTCAAGCAGAAGGAAGAGAGAAAATGAAAGTGAAAGGCACAACAACATTCTTAGATCTTGAAAGTACTGCAAGTCTGGTCTAGGATCTTTGGTGGGAATGAATGGATATAATGCCAATTTGATGGGTTGGGGACGATTGTAAGAAAACCTTCAAACTTTGGTAAAGAGTCTGGAGCTTAACGTCTAAGCAAGTAGAAACTGTTGGAAGCTTTTTCCAGAGGATTGACATATTCTTGGCCCAGAATGGAGAGAGAGAAGTGAAGAGGCTTGGAGGTCAGTAAGGAGAGGGACTGAGAGGCAAAGGGGAATAGATCTAGGACCATAGAAGTGAAGAGTGAGTAGAGCAGGGCTGGGGGTCACACTGCAGAAGTGTTATTCAGCTTTAGAGTGTAGGGAACTCTGTGCCAAGGAGAGGAGGAACTCATCCCATGAAGATCTCCATCATATCTGCACCCAGTTACCTGAGACCAAGAATGTGAAAGAAGGAAGAGCAGGTTTCCTGGGGTTAGAGAAGAATATCGATTTAATTTAGCTATACTAAACTTGAGGTAGTAATCCATTCAGATGAATAAATCTAATGGGAGAACTAGTGATTGGGTGGGTAGTTTAGGAGAAAGAGTTAGGCTGAAAGTGTAGGCTTGGAACTCAGTAAATGTATGCTATTTCAGAGCATGGTAGTTGGAGAGATCATCAAAAGAAGAGAAATACTGAAAAGAGGGGCCAGGATACTTCACAGAGAGTATTGAGATTTAAAGGGCCACTGTCAGGGAGAGACCAGTGCAAGAGTCAGAGAAAGTGTGGTCAGAAAAGGTCCGAGGAAGACGGCAATATGTGCTAAATGGAAGATGTTTTATGAAGGGGATGGTGGTAAAAAGTGTAAAACATTTTCTGAAAGACTGGAAAGAATTATGAAATAGTTCAGAAATGATCAAGTAAAAGGGAGAATTGGTAAGATATTTAAAAGTGTTTTGGGAAAAGGATGTTTTAACTGGAGTGATAGAGATAAAAACTTATTTGAATAATAAGATAATGGAAAAGGTATAATATTGATAAAGTCAAATAATCCAGAGGTGTTTAAATCACCACTCTGCTGCTTTTAAATAGTGACAACCCCAGAATATATTAAAAATATTTATTAAAATGAAAAAGTTAAATGTTTTAACACTTCTTTGTCATATTTATTTTGAAAGGTAGCTTGTCTTTGTGTGAATAATTGAAAAACCTATTTCATACACACAGAGGTAAAGCACTTATTATTGGAAGATAATTACTGATAAGTGTTAGTTTTTCATTCTTTAATATTCTAGAATATGGAATTTTTTTCAGTAATAATTATGACTAATAATATTTACCTGGCAATTCTAAATTAAGAGTATCAATGCATTGAATAAAATGTGATTGACTTAACATGAGTAGGACAGAAAATAGTGAATACCTCCAACTTCTATCAACTTCTGTCACAGATATTTTCAGAAAGGTCTTAATGAAGTCATTGAATTTATTATTTTTTAATTGATGTATGGTTGATATACCATGTTAGATTAGTTTCAGGTATATGATATAGTGATTTGACAGATTTATATAGGCTAGGTTCACCACAAGCGTAGCTACCATCTGTACCATACAACGCCATGATGATACCATTGACTATATTACCTAGGCTGTACCTTTTATTCTCATGATTTATTCATTCCAGAATTAGAAGCCTGTATCTCCCACTCTCCTTCACCATTTTGTCCATCCATTTACCCCTTTCCCTCTGGCAACCATCACTTTGTTCTCTGTATTTATGGGTCTGTTTCTGCTTTCTGTTTTTGTTTATTCACTTGTTTTGTTTTTTTAGATTCCACATATGAGTGAAATCATATGGCATTTGTCTTTCTCTGACTTATTTCACTTAACATATTACCCTCTAGGTCCATCCAGGTTTTGACAAATGGCAAGATCTCATCCTTTTTATGGCTCAGTAATATTCCATTGTGTGTGTCTATATACACACATACACACACATATATACACTTTCTTTGCTCATAGACACTTGAGTTGCTTCCATATTTTGGCTATTGTAAATAATGCTGCAATAAACATAGGGGTTGCTATATCTTTCTGATTTAGTGTTTTTGTGTTCTTTGGGTAAATACCCAGTAGTGGAATTCCTGGATCATATGGTAGTTCTCTTTTAAATTTTTTGAAGAATCTCCATAGTGTTTTCCAGTGTCTGCAGCAATTTACATTTCCACCAACTGTGCATGAGGGTTCCTTTTTCTCCACCTTCTCACCAATACTCATTATTTCTTGTCTTTTTGGTTCTAGCCATTCTGTATATAGTGATATCTCACTATATAGTGAGATATAGGTATAAAGTGATATCTATTGTAGTTTTGACTTGCATTTCCTTGATAATTAATGATTTTGAGCATCTTTTCATGTGTCTGTTTGCCATCTTGATATGTCGTCTTTGGAAAAATGTTTATTCAGGTCCTCTGCCCATTTTAATCAGTTATTTGTGTTTCTTTGGTATCGAGTTATGTAAGTTCTTTATATATTTTGGTTATTAATTTCTTATCAGATATATCATTTGCAAATATCTTCTCCCATTCAAAGGTTGGCTTTTCATTTTGCTGATGATTTCCTTCACTGTACAAAAGGTTTTAATTTTGGTATAGTCCCAAATTGAATTAATATTTCTAACAATGAAATTACATTGAAATCCAAGAAATAGGTACACACTAGCCCTTGCTCAGAATTTAGGTGATTAGGGTATTTATAGGTGTGTGTTTTCTCTCAAGGAAATTACTTCTCACATTAAACACTTTTGAACTAAGTTCATCCAATGCAAGGCAATACTTCTAACAACAATCACTGTGTCCTTTACAAAGTTAATTGTACGTAAAATAATCCCTTACTTCTTCAATATAAAATAAAAATAAGTATATTCCTTTTATTTTCTTTCATGTACTTGTCCTAATATAAAATATTCTGTAATGCTTATGGAAAAATATTAATCCTAATCGTACCATTCATTAAATAAGAAAGGAGAGAGGGATGTCATTCCAGGTAGTAGTAACATGAGGGTAGCATTATCCTAGTAAAAGTTTTTGTACTTCAGTTTTGCCTAATTTAGAATGTGACACAGTTTGCTCATTAAATGGAAAATAAGGATGGAGCAGAGTGGACAGAATATGGGCATCAGAGTCAATCCAGAGTAACACGGATCAAAATACTGTATTTTATCCATATTATCAAATTATTTCATCTCCCTGGATCTTTTTCTTTCATCTCTAATATGGATGAATAATATGTATTATATAGGGGTTTTCTGAGGTTTAATTAAATATGGTAGCATATTGAATGTTCTGATGGAGTGTTTGATATATATGAGAACTTCAGTGAATGGCAGTTTTTATTATTGCTTTTATTCTATTGTGTAATACAATGGCTACTTAATTGTAATGACCTGGAACAAATCCAGTAATGTGCATTAGCTTTCTTGCAAGCATTTTTTTTTTTTTTTTGTAAATATACTAGAAATTACAAATTGATACAGTTTTAGTGCTAGATATTCCAACAAATTATAAGGGGGGCAGCACTGGGGAATTGAAAGAACACAGACTATGGGATCAGAAACCATTGTTTAAATCTGCCTCTACCTGACTGGTCAAGTTACTTAAACTCTGATTTTGTTTTCTCACCTTAGAATGGTGACAGAAGTTCTGAAGTGAGAGGCCACTTGCAAAGTTTTAATAGGTGGTAAATAGAAAGTGTCTAGTACAGTGCCCTAAATATAGTAGATATTC
Organism: Phoca vitulina; assembly: GCF_004348235.1. Classification (NCBI taxonomy): domain Eukaryota; kingdom Metazoa; phylum Chordata; class Mammalia; order Carnivora; family Phocidae; genus Phoca; species Phoca vitulina. The sequence goes on from NW_022589707.1 coordinate 54,952,289, forward strand.
AGAAAATGTTCTCTTCCCATTCTTTATCCTTTCCTCCCCTAAAAATGACATAACAAGCAGGAATTTTATAGATTCAACACATTTATCTGTCTTCTCCAACCAAGGGGCACCATGAAAAACAAAACAAGTCTAGGAAGAGAAGCTGTTTTATAACAGGCTCATCTTTCTTTTTAGTTTGACACTTAAATGTAGACAGCATGGACCAAAGGCCATAAAAATATTTTGAGCAGCAAATTCATGGTGAAGTATATAAATAGAATTTTTTATACTTCATTTTGTGCTATATTTCAGGGGATTTCTCAAGAATCTGAAATTTCAGGTTCTTGAAATTATCCTGTCACCAATGCCTTCCAAATTAAATGTTTCACAGAATTGTTTTTATACAATTTTTAATTTTACATATTAGATGATTATTTAAATAAATTTTTAAAAACTGTTTATATCTTGTTTTCCTACCCTTCTTTCTTAGCATACATAACACAGTGTTCAAAATTCATTAAGAGTGTATTATTATTTGCATCAAAAAATGAAATGCTCAAGTGGTTTTGTGAAGCTTTAATATCTTAACGGACTGTAGTAACGCAGGTCACTCGTTATGTAAATTATAGATAGCAACCTAGTTTGCAAAATAATAGAAGCCCCAATCAGGGCTGAGATTGAGTGCTATCAAGCAGCACCTACCCAGACTCTTTCCTACCTATGACTGCAATATAAAAAAACTGGCCTGATGGCAGTAGGATGAGATGCTGACATTCTGACTAGATTACTGGGGAAGTATGGTGTGCTTGGGCTCCTTTTCTAAGGAAATGAAGCCTCTTAACCTCTTGTATAAGTCAGATTGGTGACACTGGATAGTGAGATGTCTCTGGGAAGAGGAGAGCAAAAGCCTCTGTCTGGTGAATATATAGAACAGGCTCTCTTAAAATTTCAAGAGAGCCTTGGAATTCATGTAGAGGCACATTAGAATGGTCCTTAATAAGGGGCGCCTGGGTGGCTCAGTCGGTTAAGTGGCTGCCTTAGCCATGATCACAGGGTCCTGGGATCGAGCCCCGCTTCGGGCTCCCTGCGCAGCGGAGAGCCTGCTTCTTCCTCTCCCTCTGCCTGCCGCTCTGCCTACTTGTGCCCTCTCTATATCTCCCTGTCAAATAAATAAATAAAATCTTAAAAAAAAAAAAAAAAAGAATGGTCCTTAATGAAAGAAACACCAGGGAAGTGGCATCTGGAAAATATATCACAAGAACATCATAGAGTGTGAGTTAGAGGTGCCAGTGAGTCATAAGGTAGAGATTTTTTCTATTTTTTTATCAGCACTTTATACTTGACACTTTAGAATGTATTAAAATGATGAAAAATAAAGGAGTTTGCATTTAATCCTAGGGTACCCAAGCAATAAGAAAAACAATATTTAGGGGAAGTGATAGAACAATTAAAAACATGTTGGGAAAGAGTAGAGGAAACATGGCAGAACTGAAAACAGTGATACTAAAAAGTAATCCATCTACTGCTTCTGATATATGACTGGACCTAACCAAAAGGATGTCCTTTCAATTTCCAGAAGCACTATTGAGCTAATTGATATTTTGCATAGTTTACCAGGTGAAATTATAATCTCTAGGGTATCATTTTTACTGTATCAAAATTATGCTATGAGGAAACAAATAAGGAGATATGGGGAAAAGGCACAAATGTGCTTCTTTATATGGACAATAATATTCAAATGACCATGTAATTGGGTAATGTTGAAGGGGGGTACTCTATGTCCCAGGAGCCGCCAGAGAGAGATAGTCCATGTACAACTTAGTGAGTGATGTCTGTAAATTCAGAAGAAGCTCTGCATGGCTGTAACAACTTGGGGAGGATGTAAGACATTATAAGAGAGAGCAACACAACAAAGGAAGAAAGGGGAAAACAGGCAAATCATCTTTTAAATATTATTCTTTTAAAAATTATTTTTAATAGGCTTTATTTTTTGAATAGTTGTAGGTTTACAAAAAAGCAGAAAGTACAGAGTTGCCATATACCTCTCATTCTTCCCCTCTCCCTATTATTGACATCTTGCACCAGTGTGGTACATGTGCACCATTGATGAGCCAGTATTGACCCATTATTATTACTTAAAATCCATAGTTTATATTAGGGTTCAGCTGCTCTCATACATTCTCTGGTTTTGGACAAATACATGAAAGCATATATCCACTAATATGTGTATCCACCATTATAGGATTATAGAGTAGTTTCACCCCCCCTAAAATTCCTCTGTGCTTCATCTATTCATCCCTCAACCCATTCCTCTCTCCTTCCAAATCTCTGGTAATCGCTCATCTTTTTACCCTTTTATATCTCCATACTTGTTCTTTTTTGGGGGAATGTCATGTAGTTGAAACCATATAGTATGTAGACTCTTCTTCCACTTAGTACTTATGCATTTCAGTTTCTTCTGTGTCTTTTCATGGCTTGATATCTCATTTCTTTTTATCACTGAAAAATATACTGTTTTATGGATATAACAAAGTTTGTTTATCCATTTACATATTGAAGGACATCTCGGTTGCTTTCAAGATGTAAACATCTGTGTGCCGGTTTTTTGTGTGAATATGTTTTTATCTCCGTTGTGTAAATACCAAGGAACGCAATTGCTGGATCATATGGTAAAGAGAATGTTTAGTTGTGTGAGGAACTGCCAAACTGTCTTTCTCAGTGGCTGTACCATGTGCATTCCCACCAGCAGTGAATGAAAGTGGATGTCACTCGACATCTCTGCTGGTGCTGTCGGTATTTTGAATTTTAGCCATTTTAATGCCCATAGTTGTATCTCATCATTGCTTGCATTTTCTTGTCTCTAATGACCTGTGGTGTTGAGTATCATCTTTTCATCTGCTTGTCATGTGTACATCTTCTCCGCTAAGGGATCCGCAGTCTTCCCACCACGTGAGTAGTAGCGAGGGCAAGCAGAACCCTCAGGTGACAGAGGTCGAAGTCTCAGTCTAGCCTGTGCTGCACGTGCTCCACTTCTTGTGGCCCTGATGCTAGGACTCCTGCTAAAAACAAGTATTTTATAAAGAGAAAATACACGTGGAAATTAAGTAGAAAATAAGCAATACACGGAGATGGGCCTACACTTTGTCTTTTGTTCCTCCAGGAGGGGAACACCTTGGGAGAGAGTTTGGAAGTGATAAACAGTATCTTGAAGAGGAAGAAAACGGTGTGATATATTAAAGGTTAAATGGAGCCGGCAAGCTTGTGGGATTTTCAAGTGCACGACACTCGTGCGGGGTCTCTAGCTGACTCGGGTCTGGTGAATCATGTAGTTGCATATCTACTTTTCCTTGCTCTTCCCTGGAGGCTGGCGAAATATCCTCCTGAATTTCTGGGAAACAGAGGAAGTCTTCTGAACTCCTGGTAAGTTGACCTGGGAACCGAGTTGTCAAGGCAGCCTACTGCTTAGCTCACTCCCCCAAACCTTTCCACAGACACGGAGTGTTGAGCAGCCCCAGAATGGGGAGAGTCGAACAGTGGCTTCAAAGGGGATAGTGTGGGGGCGCCTGGGTGGCTCAGTCATTAAGCGTCTGCCTTCAGCTCAGGTCATGATCCCAGAGTCCTGGGATCGAGCCCCACATCAGGCTCCCTGCTCCGCGGGAAGCCTGCTTCTCCCTCTCCCACTCCCCCTGCTTGTGTTCCCTCTCTGGCTGTCTTTCTCTCTGTCAAATAAATAAAACCTTTAAAAAAAAAAGGGGGGGGGATAGTGTGTGTGCATAAATACAGTGCACTACCCAGGTACTTAACCTGGGACTCTATAGAGAGCTTGACGGAAAATTAATTTCCCAAGCAAATGTATCAAGCGTAGGCATTGATTATATAGTGGGACTCATTGAACTCATGGTATAGGGTGAATGCAGGACTTTCTAATTGTCCCACTCTGTCTGGATAAAAAGTTACCCCTTGGGTTGTCATCGCGGTAGCAATAACAGCACATACTGAGTATTGTAGATGGATGTGTTTGCCAGTATGTTCTGTCACGTGCCTGCTAAAGAATGGCATCAGAACACATATATTGCCTATTCGGGTTGCACTGTTTAAAGATTATTTTTGTTTTCTCTCTCACAATCAGAGAGCGCAACTATACATGTCAGAGGGGTCCATGCACTCTATTCAGTTACTTCCCTGTGACAGTGAAAAAGATTAGTTGAAAAGAATTGAAGCTATAGCTTGAAATGAAAGAAGTACTGGTTGCTAAGTAGTAAAATATATATTTATGTGCATTTGTGTGTGTAATAAATAAAATGAAATGTTCCAAAATCAACTTTTGAGCCTCATGTGAATCTTGACCTCATTTTGTAATTTATTGAGAATATGAACCCTAATCCCTGTGTCTTCCGTCCCTCAGCCATGCCATAGGTATGATATTAGTATCTCCCTCTTCACATGACTTTAAAGGTTATCTTGAGACAAAACTGCAGAGCACTTCAATGGTGTCTGGCTCATGTCGGTGCTCAGGAAATGTCGTCTTGTACTATAGGTGTGAACCGCAAAGGTCTTCTCAGAGATCGTTTGTCTCTGGATCGGAGTCTTTTTTTCTCTTCATTTTCATTCTTATTCCTTCTTGGATCCACACGTGCATGTCAAGCTTCTCTGCATCTGGCATTTTTCTGCTTTCCCCTGCTGTTGGGGCCAGTTCATAGTTACCCAGCCATCAGCTCTGCTGTTTGCTGAGTTGTTCAAAGTATAGTTAAAAAATACAGACGTTCTGCCTTAGTGTTTTATTTTTACTTGGGATTGTGCATATTGTTGCCGTGCAGGAAATGCTGGAGGTGCGACTCTTTAAGTGGGTCTGTGTGTTCCAAAATTCCTTTGTGTGGAAACACCTGAGATTATTCTTGGCAAGACTTTCCTGTTCTGTGATGCTGTGAGTGAGAGCGTGCAGGAAGTGCACAGTGAGTGCTGAGGTATCCTCTCTCAAAGTCCTCTTTCCTCTCCTACAGTACATAGCCCCGTGTGTGTGTGTGTGTGTGTGTGTGTGTGTGTGTGTGTGTGTGTGTGTGTG